>NW_027394280.1:600182-663354 GCF_049309525.1 Garra rufa | reverse complement strand
CATCAGAGTATAGGGAAAATTTTGCATATTGGTTCACAGTTGGCATTATCTGAAGTCCTTGCATTGATTGCATTTAATTAAATCAACATTATATTTGGTCAGTCTGATCTTGAGGCCTTAGAGATGTTAAATTGTGAAGATCTTGAGTTTTCATTGAGTTGTTATAACTTAGCCATAAAATGTCTGATCTGCCACACAATTCACAGGTTTGGTAAGAGTCCTGGCCTGAAGACACCTAAAGACCAATATTCAGATATTATCATAGCGCCACTTGTTGGCAGCAGGATATATCATATCTTTCACTAACTCAAACATACCAAGGTCAATCTGCACCAAACTTCATATGTTTGATAATAGTGATGGCCTGAACACATCTACATGCCAATAATTAGTTACAGGCATAGCGCCACCATCTTTCAGCAGCAAGTTTGGCACATTTAAATGACTTATGACAGATTTTTTCTATATTTACTGTATTAAAAGCATACTGCCCACCGTTTGCTGATTTCCTGAAGCCACCGGTCGGCGGTGAGCCCGGGTGCGAGGGCCCGTTAATCGCTGCTCGCAGCTTTAATTCTTCTTCTTCTTCTTCTTCTCCAAAATGAAAAGTCTTTTTGAGGGCCTAAACATGCACGAAAACTCACGAAACTTTGCACACGCATCAGAACTGGCGAAAATTTACATCTGAAACGGTTTTCAGAAGTGGGTGTGCCAAAATGGCTCCATAGCGCCACCTACAAAATTTCAACGGAGTGCGCCTCGAGCTGCGTTTCACGTACATGTACGAAACTCGGTACACACATGTAACACACAAATACCTACAAAAAAGTCTCCTGGTGCAACATCCGAAACCCAACAGGAAGTCCGTTATATTGAATTTCCTGTACGATTTTTGTGCAGTTTTTGCCATTTTCAGGCCTCGTACTTTAACGAACTCCTCCTACAGTTTTTATCCGATCATCTTCAAATTTGCTGAGTATCATCATAAGGCCTTTGCGGTGTTAAATTGCGAAGCTTTAGAGTTTTCGTCAAAGGGCGTGTCCGTGGCGGCCGGACAAACTTTGATGTTTCGCTATGAAAAAGGAAGTTGCTATAACTCAGGCATACAATGTCCGATCAGCCTCAAACTTCACATGTTTGATAACAGTCCGGTCCTGAACACATGTCAGTGCCCATATTCAGTTATAGTCATAGCGCCACCTGCTGACAACAGGAAGTGACATGTTTAACACTGTTACGGACTCCTAGCAACATATTGAAAAGCGTAAACAAGTCTTAAATAGGCTAGCAACATGCTACAAACATGCTAAAACATGCTAGCAACACTTAGCTAACAGCTAAAGCATGCTATTAATACAAATGCAGAAGGAAATTGCTGTAACTCATGTATATAATGTCAAATCTCAACAAAATTAATATTCAACATGCTACAAACATAGTAAAGCATACTAGCAACACTTAGCTATTATGCTAAAGCATGCTAATAATACAATGAAACAGGAAGTTACTCTAACTCAGGCATACAATGTTCAATCAGCCCCAAACTTAACATGTTTGATAAGAGTCCTGGCCTGAACACACGCCCATGCCCGTATTCAGTTATAGTCATAGCGCCACCAGCTGGTAAGAGGAAGCCACATGTTTAATACTGTTGTGGATGCCTAGCAACATTTTAAAAATATCAACAAGTGTTAAACAGGGTGGCAACATGCTAGAAACATGCTATAACATGTTAGCAACATTTAGCTAAGTGCTAAAGCATGCTCTTAATGCAATGAAACAGGAAGTTACTGTAACTCAGGCATGCAATGTCCAATCAGCCCCAAACTTCACATGTTTGAAAAGAGTCCTGGCCTGAAGAGATATACATGCCCATATTCAGTTATAGTCACAGCGCCACCTGCTGACAACAGGAAGTGACGTTTAATGGTGTTACGGACTCCTAGCAACATATTAAAAAGTGTTAGCAAGTTTTAAATAGGCTAGCATCATGCTACAATCATGTAAAAAATGCTAGCATCACTTAGCTAAGAGCTAAAGCATGATATTAATACAAAGAAAAATAAGTGTAACTCAGGCATACAATGTCCAATCTGACCCAAGCTTAATATGTTTGATAAGAGTCCTGGTCTGAACACAAGCCCATGGCCATATTCAGTTATAGTCATAGTGCCACCTGCTGGCAACAGGAAGTCACATGTTTAATACTGTTGTGGAAGCCCAGCAACATTTAAAAAATATCAACAAGTGTTAAATAGGGTAGCAACATGCTAGAAACATGTTACCAACATTTAGCTAAGTGCTAAAGCATACTCTTAATGCAATGAAACAGGAAGTTACTGTAACTCAGGCATGCAATGTCCAATCAGACCCAAACTTAATATGTTTGATAAGAGTCCTGGCCTGAATACATTTACATGCCAATATTCAGTTATAGTCATAGCGCCACCAGCTGGCAACAGCAAATTACTTGTTTTACACTAACTTAAACATGCAATGTACAATTTGCACCAAACTTGACATGTTTGGCAATAGTCCTGGCCTGAAGACGTCTGAAAGCCAATATTCCGTAATAGCGCCACCTGTTGGCAGCAGGATATGTCATGTATTACACTCAAGCATGCCATGTTCAAGCTGCACCAAACTTCATATGTTTCATACAATCGCTGGCCTGAACACATCCGCATGCCAATATTCAGTTATACACATAGCGCCACCAGGTGGCAGCAAGAAATCTGGCACATCTAAATGACTTCCATATATAACTCCTAAATTTACTATGTTAAAAGCATAGTGCCAACCATTCGCCACAGGTCGGCGGTGAGCCCGGTGCGAGGGCCCTCCCATCGCTGCTTGCAGCTTTAATTAGGGCCCGAGCCCAAAAGGGCGAAGGCCCTATTGTTCTTCTAAGGATTCTTATTTGTTTTTTTTTTTTTTTATTTTTGTTTTTTTTCAACCGTTGGGGCACTTTTGGGGGCCTTAACATACTCAAAAACTCTTGAAAATTTGCACACACGTCGGAATCTGCCGTCGTCCGGACGCCACAGAGGCTGGGACCCGGGCGTGGTTCAGGGCCTCTACAGCGCCCCCTGGAACACAGTTTGAAAACTTGATGTACTGCGCACACATACTTGCGCGTATTGATATGAAACTCGGTACACATATAGAACTCATCGAGCTGAACAACTTTTGTACTCTATGTCATGGGCTCCACGCAACAGGAAGTGAGATATTTAGGGCTGTTTAAAAAGCGCATGCTCTGGAATTTAACGTACTCCTCCCAGGAATTCCATGGGATTGTCACCAAACTCGGTCAGCATGATCTCAAGACATTGGGGACGCTAAATTGCGAGGGGATTTTTGATATCTCGAACAGTTTGGCCGTGGCAAGGCGACAAAGTTATGGCGAGAAATGAGAAACAGGAAGTGTCTAATAACTGTTGCACACATTGCCTGATTCTGATGAAACTTCACCAGTTTGTTCCTTGTATGATGCCGATTCCATAAATGTGACTATTATGAGTCAAAGTTTTAGCGCCACCAACTGGCAGCAGGAAACGTGTCATTTTCAAAATGCTTTGAAATCAGCCTCTTAATTTTAATCGATTTTCTTTAAACTTCATCAAAATCATGTCAAAACACGGCCGATGAGAATATGTAAAGGGGTCGATGATAAATCAAATGCTGTTGCCATGGCAACGTGTCAAACTTTAAAATTACATTCCTGTCTTTTCGAGGCAGATAACATGCTTAGAATTTCATGAAACTCAACACACACATCAATATTAATGATAGTTAGACACTGGCAAAAGGTCATAAATGGGCGTGGAGCAGGCACTCTATAGCGCCATCTTTTGACAAAAGTTGGGGGGTTAGTTTTTCCTACAGTCACCAAACTCTGTACTTATATTGTTCTCATCAATCTGGACAACTTTCTAAATCAAACTCATTAGCTAAGACCAACAGAAAGCCGGATATTTTGATTTGAAGGTGGATTTTTTGAAAAATCAGGTAGTAAACAAATTCACACTACTCCTAAGAACAACCAGCTGTTCACACCAAACTTTTTTAACATGAAGAGAAGATTCTGAAGATGTTAAATTGCGAGCAGATTTTGGATATCTCGAACGGTGTTGACGTGGTGATTTTTTAAAGATGTAGTAAAAAACATAACCCTAATTTTTTATATCTTTAAAGTGCAGCATCCAAACTCTTTAAAACTTTTTTCACACAGAGATCTAATCATTCTGAGCAAGTGCTGGAAATATAAATTTTATACAAGCTTCAATGAATTAAAGAAAATTAAAAAAATAACTCAGAAACCTGCTGTCACTCTGGTGAATGTCTCTACAGTATGTGTGTGCGTTCAGTCAGGCACAGAGAAGCTCATTATTGCAGGGGGGAGGGGTGAGAGGCAGAGAGGGTGACAGAGTAGAGAGCCATCCTACAGACCATCTTTGAACAAAAAATGCACATATGTATTGTAATTACATAAATATGTCTGATCTTTGAGAGTCTGATATTTTGAGAAAATATAAAGGGTCACTAAGTCTTTCATTGTTCGTATTTTGCAGTTGTTGTTTTTTATTTATTTTTTACTTAACTGTACCATGAATTTGTCCTATTCAGTCACATAGCAAAAGATTAAAAAAAATACAACTTTTTAGCATGATCAATTTATCTTCATTGATAGACAATATTTACATAGTGTTATTTATTGAATATAAAATAATAATAATAAAAAATTAAGACAAACTTTGACAACAAAACAAACGTTACTGTTATCTCTTCAAAACATCTGAAAACCATAATTTTAAACTTTATATGAATACTTCTTTTAGCTTAATATTAATTAACATTAATAAATGCTATTTATTTATTGGTCATGTTAACTAATATAGTTAATTTTAACAAATGAAACTGGATGGCAACATTTTATATTTTGTGTGTATGTGTCTGTGTGTTGATTTTAAAGTCTAACCCTTTCAATTCTGTAAACTTAAAATCCAAGCAGAGGGTGACTGTGAATGCATGTGCCAACTGGGCACCGTCTTCCTTATTGATTCTTAGTTATGTAGCGCTTAAGAGTGATGTCTTATAACAGGAGGAGTCACCTGCAAAGCAATATCCACACAAAACTTGTACAGATAGGTAACAATGACATTTAAGCAGAAGTGATGGACGTAAAGCAAGCAATAATAACATTTTGTTATCATCATGAATCATGTTCTTATTATCATCATCAGAGTATAGGGAAAATTTTGCATATTGGTTCACAGTTGGCATTATCTGAAGTCCTTGCATTGATTGCATTTAATTAAATCAACATTATATTTGGTTAGTCTGATCTTGAGGCCTTAGAGATGTTAAATTGTGAAGATCTTGAGTTTTCATTGAGTTGTTATAACTTAGCCATAAAATGTCTGATCTGCCACAAAATTCACAGGTTTGGTAAGAGTCCTGGCCTGAAGACACCTAAAGACCAATATTCAGATATTATCATAGCGCCACCTGTTGGCAGCAGGATATATCATATCTTTCACTAACTCAAACATACCAAGGTCAATCTGCACCAAACTTCATATGTTTGATAATAGTGCTGGCCTGAACACATCTACATGCCAATAATCAGTTATAGGCATAGCGCCACCATCTGGCAGCGGCAAGTTTGGCACATTTAAATGACTTATGACATATTTTTTCTATATTTACTGTTTTAAAAGCATACTGCCCACCGTTTGCTGATTTCCTGAAGCCACCGGTCGGCGGTGAGCCCAGGTGCGAGGGCCCGTTCATCGCTGCTCGCAGCTTTAATTAGGGCCCGAGCCCAAAAGGGCGAAGGCCCTATTGTTCTTCTAAGGGTTATTATTTTATTTTTTTTATTTTTTTTTTTTTTTTCAACCTTCCGGGCACTTTTGGGGGTCTAAACATACTCAAAAACTCTTGAAAATTTGCACACACGTCGGAATCTGCGGCCATCAGGACGCCAAAGAGGCTGGGACCCGGGCGTGGTTCAGGGCCTCTACAGCGCCCCCTGGAACACAGTTTGAAAACTTGATGTACTGCGCACACATACTTGCATGTATTGATATGAAACTCAGTACACATATAGATCTCACTGAGCCAAACAACTTTTGTACTCTATGTCATAGGCTCCACCTGACAGGAAGTGAGATATTTAGGGCTGTTTAAAAAGCGCATGCTCTGGAATTTAACGTACTCCTCCCAGGATTTCTATAGGATTGCCACCAAACTTGGTCAGCATGATCTCAAGACATTGGGGACGCTAAATTGTGAGGGGATTTTTGATATCTCGAATGGTTTGGCCGTGGCAAGGCGACAAAGTTATGGCGAGAAATGAGAAACAGGAAGTGTCTAATAACTGTTGCACACATTGCCTGATTCTGATGAAACTTCACCAGATTGTTCGTTGTATGATGCCGATTCCATAAAGGTGACCATTATGAGTCAAAGTTATAGCGCCACCAACTGGCAGCAGGAAGCGTGTCATTTTCAAAATGCTTTGAAATCAGCCTCTTAATTTTACTTGATTTTCTTTAAACTTCATCAAAATCATGTCAAAACACGGCCGATAAGAATATGTAAAGGGGTCGATGATAAATCAAATGCTGTTGCCATGGCAACGTCTCAAACTTTAAAATTAGATTCCTGTCTTTTCGAGGCAGATAACATGCTTAGAATTTCATGAAACTCAACACACACATCAATATTAATGATAGTTAGACACTGGCAAAAGATCATAAATGGGCGTGGAGCAGGCACTCTATAGCGCCATCTTTTGACAAAAGTTGGGGGGTTAGTTTTTCCTACAGTCACCAAACTCTGTACATATATTGTTCTCATCAATCTGGACAACTTTCTAAATTAAGCTAATTAGCTAACACCAACAGGAAGCCGGCTATTTTGATTTGAATGTGGATTTTTGGAAAAATCAGGCTGTAAACAAATTTATACTCCTCCTAAGAAGAACAAGCTGTTCACACCAAACTTTTTTAACATGGAGAGAAGATTCTGAAGATGTTAAATTGCGAGCGGTTTTGGGATATCTTGAACGGTGTTGACGTGGTGATTTTTTAAAGATGTATAACCGTCATTTTCTATATCTTTAAAGTGCAGCATCTTAACTATTTAAAACTTTTTTCACACAGAGATCTTATCATTCTGAGCAAGTGCTGTAAATATCAATTTAATTCAAGCTTCTACGAATTAAAGAAAATTAAAAAAAGAAATCAGAAGCCTGCTGTCACTCTGCCTTGAGTGTCTGTGTTCAGTCACCATTAAGTGACTGAAAAGAGACTGAAGGGGGAGGGGTGAAAGGGAGAGAGGGAGAGAGAGTAGAACATGCTGTCTTGCTAAAGACCATCTTTGAGGAAAAAATGCACATTGATGTTACATAAATATGTTTGATCTTTGAGAGTCTGATATTTTGAGAAAATATAAAGGGTCACTAAGTCTTTCATTGTTTGTATTTTGCAGTTGTTGTTTTTTTATTAATTTTTTACTGAACTGTACCATGAACTTGTCCTATTCAGTCACATAGCAAAAGATTAAGAAAAATACAACTTTTTAGCATGAGCGGTTTATCTTCATTGATAGACATTTATTTTCATAGTGTTATTTATTGAATATAACATTTTAATTAACAGTTTCAAGACAAACTTTGTCAACAAAACAAACAATCTGTTCAAAACATCTGAAAATTTTACCATTTTAAGATCAGTTATAAATATATATATCGCCCCATTACAATACTCAACTTGATTTTTAAAGATATTTTGAAAGAAAGAAGCGTTTATAGAGCACTTTGTGTATTGCTGTACACCCACATGAACTGTGTTCATGTCCATGTTAATTCACAGTACATAAACAAATGTTAAAATATACTATTTTACCATTAAACAATATATGAATACTTTTTTTTAGCTTAATATTAATTAACATTAATAAATACTATTTAATTATTGTTCATGTTAACTAATATAGTTAAT
Organism: Garra rufa; assembly: GCF_049309525.1. Lineage (NCBI taxonomy): Eukaryota > Metazoa > Chordata > Actinopteri > Cypriniformes > Cyprinidae > Garra > Garra rufa. The sequence goes on along the minus strand of NW_027394280.1, from coordinate 655,345 downwards.
GTTAACAAATGAAACTGGTTGGCAATTTTATATATTGTGTGTATGTGTCTGTGTGTTGATTTTAAAGTTTAACCCTTTCAATTCAGTAAACTTTAATTCCAAACTGGCTGAGGGTTACTGTGAATGCATGTGCCAACTGGGCACCGTTTTCCTAATTGATTCTTTCTTAGTTATGTAGCGCTTAAAAGTGATGTCTTATAACAGGAGTCACCTGCAAAGCAATATCCACACACAAATTGTACAGATAGGTAACGATGACATTTAAGCAGAAGTGGTGGACGTAAAGCAAGCAATAATAACATTTTGTTATCATCATGAATTACATGTTCTTATCATCATCATCAGAATATAGGGAAAATGTTCCCTATATTGTGAACGGCTTTGGGATATCTTGAACGGTGTTGATGTGGTGATTTATGAAAGTAACAATAAAAAAGATGAAGAGTTATTTTCATATATCTTTAAATTGCATTATTCTAACTCATCAAAACTTTTTACATATAAAGAACAAGAAATTCTTAGGAAATACGTGTAGTTTCAAAATGTTATCATGCTCAGAGGCCCCAAAAACATTAACCTCATAAACTCTGCAAAAAGTGTTTCAAAATGTTGCTGCTTCATTTACATGACCTTCCTCATATAGTATCAGCCCATATATGGTCTCATTTGAAAGCTTAGAGTCTCCTCTTTACGAGGAATACCATAACTTTTAGTTTTATGAATCATAAAGTAGTAAAATTATGCTTAGAATTTATGTTGTTCCACACACAAATTTCCGCCTAACGATTGTGAAGAATTATTACAAAGAATGTGTATTTCTTATATTTTTCACAAAACAGACAAGTCATATATCATAAGAAAGCTCTCATTCTCACAAATCTGACCATATAAATCATTTTATTGTGTGACAAACACAGATCGAATAATCTTCAATTGAATCACGATGTCAGAATATAATAAAAAAAAAAAAATTCAAAATGTTGCTGCTTCATTTACACGACCTTCTTCACTTAGTATCAGCCCATAAATGGTCTCATTTGAAAGCTTAGAGTCTCCTCTTTACTGGGAATACCATAACTTTTAGTTTTATGATTCATAAAGTAGTAAAATTGTGCTTAGAATTTATGTTGTTCCACACACAAATTTCCGCCTAACAATTGTGAAGAATTATTACAAAGAATGTGTATTTCTTATATTTTTCTCAAAACAGACAAATCATATATCACAAGAAAGTGCTCATTCTCAAGAATCTGACCATATAAATCATTTTATTGTGTGACAAACACAGATCAAATAATCTTCAATTCAATCGCGATGTCAGAATATACTTGAAGAATATGATGATATATTATATTACTTTCCTCCACATACTACTGCTTCAGTTAGCCGCAAATAATAGCCACATTTTATCTTTTAGATTAGGATCTCTTCTTTCAAACAAGACCATTTTCACGTTTCTGCGTTGCACCATTGCTGAGTAACCGTTGTTTTGCCAGATGCGCTCGAGCGCGGCTTTCCAAACGCGCTCTGAGCCGCTCAAACAGGTGTGTGTGTGTCTGCGGCTGCACTTAGAGCGTGTCAGTAGATCAGATTACACCCTCCGGCCGCATGCCGTGCTGCTCCGAGGTGTGAACGATGACAGCTCAGCCTCTCCAGACGCGAAGAAGAAGCAGAGCCATGGAGAGGTTCCGGGTCACAAAAGATGCTTCGACGGTGCCGGGCATTGTGGGATATGTAGTTTTTGGACTCTTACACCGGACATATGCGTCTGTTGGCGTCTCAGAGGAATATAGCGGTCTCAATTATCCAAAATAGACGCTAAATGAATAAATAACGGGCCGTTTCCATGGAGAGCAGAGGATCCGCGGCTCATAAGCGCGTCTATAAGTATAACAGTGCTTCTATTCAGGTTTGTTTTATTCTTATAATTACTTTGAAACGTAAAGGACACCAAAACAATCTGCTAAGCTATGTATTGAGTGTATATTGAATGTTGACAGTAAAGTACAGTATGTGTTTCAGTAAATACACAGGCAAACATAAAAATGAAACATAATTCAGTCAATTATCATGAAAAGTGCTATGGTACATAGTAAAATAGTATTCTATTCTATTCTATTCTCAATAATGTGCTTTATAAAGCCTGTTTTTGCAAAGAAACAGAAGGACACTTTTAGGGGGGAAAAGGGGGAAAAGGGGCGATGCGACTCCCTTCGGTTATAATTCAATAACTTTCAATCAGAAACTGTTATATGAAAAAATCTTTTTTCTGGTATATCCTGAGACCTAGTGGAATCAAACAAAACAATTTGCAAAGAACTGAGACACCTAAATCCTGAGTTATAGACTTTCAAAAAAAAACTTTTGAAAATAAAAATCAAAAAGCGCCTATGTTTTTTTTGTTTTTATTGTAATATTTGAAATCTATATAATGTCATTTATAAAGAATTACACTGATATTATGTAGTTTAAAAGGTTTTCTATACAATGAAACCATTTTTTTTTTTATTTCCTCCATTGTATGTGTATAGGGGAACCATTTGAATTTAGGTAGGCCAAATGCAGGCGGAAATCCCCCAACTAGCCGCAGAGCTTAAGGGGTTAAAAGTGTCATTTAAATTTGTCAGATTAAAGCTCTAATACCAGGGATGAACACTAGAGGTCCTCATAAGATAAGGAATCGTTTGACCTCTAATGCTATTTAGCTCATTCTCAGTGTATAAGAATGACAATAATCCATAGAATCAGTTGATATATACTGTACTGTCAGTGTAATTTTACATAATTATTTTGTATAGGTGCTTAAAGAGCATTAAAATCTTTTTTTATCTTTTAAGGAAAAATTATATGATTTAAATACATATATACACTCTCACTGGTAGAACAAAAAATCTTATAAGTATGAAACTATACTGCTCAGCTCACTTAATTAGAATGAGAAACAAATACAAAAAGGCCAAAAAAAATCAACTAAGTTAATATGTATTTATTTTTAATATATTTGTTTATAATTATTTCACACATGCTTATAGATTATTAAAATAATATTTAAAAATGCTTGTAGACCATAAAACATGGTAACTATTTAAAATAGGGTCTCTTTTGTTAACAATGGTTAATGAACTAACAAACACGAACAAACAACGAACAATATATTTGTACTCGATTTTCTTCAAACTTCATCAGAATAATGTAAAAGCCCTGATGCATCAAATGCTGTTGCCATGGCAAATAAATAAAAATAAAAAATACATTCAAAAATTTGTTTCCTGTGATATTTAAGGCAGATAGCGTGCTTAGAATTTCATTTTCCATTTTCAATTTTCAATGATTTATTATATATTTAAAGTGCAGCATCCTAACTCTTTGAAACTTTTTTCATACAAATAACTATTCATTCTGATCAAACACAGTTCATTTCATAATTATACAAAACTCCACGAATGAAAGAAAATAAAAAAACATATCTGATCTCACTCTGCTCTGCACTCAATGTGTGTGTTTGTGTGGTAAGTGGTTGAGTGTAAGGAGGGGGGATGGGTGGTAAGAGAAAGAGTCAGAGAGGAGGAGAGACAGTTAGGGTTAGTCCAAAGGGTTACTGTGAATGCATGTGCCAACTGGGCACCGTTTTCCTGATGCTATCGGGATGGCGACTGCGCAGACGGCGAGGGCCCGGTCATCGCTGCTTGCAGCTTTAATTATTATTATTCTTCTTCTCCGGAATGAATCGCATTTTTGAGGGCCTAAACATACCCGAAAACTCATGAAACTTTGCACACACATCAAACCTGGCGAAAATGGACATCTGATATGGGTTGCAGAAGTGGGTGTGGCAAAATGGCTCAATAGCGCCACCTTTACACGTTCCGCGGTGTGCGCATTCAGCTGTGATTCACGTACATGCACGCAAATCGGTACACACATGTAACTCACCAATACCTACAAAAAAGCCTCCTGGGACAAAATCCGAAACCCAACAGGAAGTCGGTTATTATTAATTTTCTTAGCAAAATTTGTGTCATTTTTGCCATTTTCAGGCGTCATACTTGAACGAACTCCTCCTAGAGATTTATTCGGATCAACACCAAATTTGGTGAGTCTAATCTAAAGCCCTTTGTGACGTTAAATTGCGAAGATCTAGAGTTTTCATCAGAGGGCGTGTCCGTGGCGGCCTCGCAAATTTCGATGTTTCGCCATGAAAAAGGAAGCTGCTATAACTCAGGCATAAAATGCCCGATCTGCCCCAAACTTCACATTTGTGATAACACTCCTGACCTGAAGACATTTACATGCCCATATTCAGTTTTACTCATAGCGCCACCTGCAGGCACCAGGAAGTGTCATGCTGTACTCTGCAACAAATTCCTCCTGGAGATTTAATCAGATCAACACCAAAATCGGTCAGTCTAATAAAAAGGCTTTAGCGATGTTAAATTGCGAAGATCTTGAGTTTTCGTTGAAGGGCGTGTCCGTGGCGGCCTGGCAAATTTCGTGGTCTCGCCATGGATATAAATCTTGTTATAACTCAGCCATAAAATGTCCGATTTGCCTCAAACTTCACATGTTCGATAAGAGTCCTGGCCTGAACCAATCTGAAGGCCTATATTCTATTATAATCACAGCGCCACCTGTTGGCAACAGGAAATGACTTGTACCAAACTCCTCCTAGAGATTTAATGATATCAACATTATATTTGGTCAGTCTGATCTCGAGGCCTTAGAGATGTTAAATTGTGAAGATCTTGAGTTTGCGTTAAAGGGCGTGTCCGTGGCGGCCTGACAAAGTTTGATGTTTCGCCATGGACATAAAAGTTGTTATAACTCAGCCATAAAATGTCCGATCTGCCTCAAACTTCACATGTTTGGTAAGAGTCCTGGCCTGAAGACATCTAAAGGCCAATATAAAGATATTATTATAGTGCCACCTATTGGCAGCAGGATATATCATATCTTGCACTAACTCACACATACCAAGGTCAATCTGCACCAAACTTCATATGTTTGATGAAAGTGCTGGCCTGAACACATCTACATGCCAATAATCAGTTATAGGCATAGCGCCACCAGCTGGCAGCAGGAAGTTTGGCATATTTAAGTGACTTTGATCTATTTTTCCTACATTTACTGTATTAAAAGCATACTGCCCACCGTTTGCTGTGTTCCTAAAGCCACCGGTCGGCGGTGAGCCCGTGTGCGAGGGCCCGTTCATCGCTGCTTGCAGCTTTAATTATTATTATTATTCTTCTTATCCGGAATGAATCGCATTTTTGAGGGCCTAAACATACCCGAAAACTAACGAAACTTTGCACACACATCAGACCTGGCGAAAATGGACGTCTGATATGGGTTGCAGAAGTGGGTGTGGCAAAATGGCTCAATAGCGCCACCTTTAAACGTTCCACGGTGTGCGCATTCAGCTGTGATTATCGTACATGCACAAAAATCGGTACACACATGTAACACACCAATACCTACAAAAAAGCCTCTTGAGATAAAATCCGAAACCCAACAGGAAGTCGATTATTATTAATTTTCTCAGCAAAATTTGTGTAATTTTTGCCATTTTCAGGTGTCATACTTGAACGAACTCCTCCTAGAGATTTATTCCGATCTACACCAAATTTGGTGAGTCTAATCTAAAGCCCTTTGTGACGTTAAATTGTGAAGATCTAGAGTTTTCATCGGAGGGCGTGTCCGTGGCGGCCTCACAAATTTCGATGTTTCGCCATGAAAAAGGAAGTTGCTATAACTTAGGCATAAAATGTCCGATCTGTAACCAAACTTCACATGTGTGATAACACTCCTGACCTGAAGACATCTACATGCCCATATTCAGTTATGGTCATAGCGCCACCTGCAGGCAACAGGAAGTGTCATGCTGTACTCTACAACCAACTCCTCCTAGAGATTTATACAGATCAACTCCAAAATCGGTCAGTCTAATATAAAGGCCTTAGCGATGTTAAATTGTAAAGATCTTGAGTTTTCGGTAAAGGGCGTGTCCGTGGCGGCCTGACAAATTTCGAGGTCTCGCCATGGATATAAAACTTGTTATAACTCAGCCATAAAATGTCTGATTTGCCTCAAACTTCACATATTCGATAAGAGTCCTGGCCTGAACACATCTCAAGGCCAACATTCTATTATAATCACAGCGCCACCTGTTGGCAACAGGAAATGACTTGTATCAAACTCCTCTTAGAGATTTAATGATATTAACATTATATTTGGTCATTCTGATCTAGAGACCTTAAAGATGTTAAATTGCGAAGATCTTGAGTTTTCGTTAAAGGGCGTGTCTGTGGCGGCCTGACAAAGTTTGATGTTTAGCCATGGACATAGAAGTTGTTATAACTCAGCCATAAAATGTTCGATCTGCCTCAAACTTCACAGGTTTGGTAAGAGTCCTGGCCTGAAGACACCTAAAGGCCAATATTCAGATATTATCATAGCGCCACCTGTTGGCAGCAGGATATATCATATCTTTCACTAACTCAAACATACCAAGGTCAATCTGCACCAAACTTCATATGTTTGATGAAAGTGGTGGCCTGAACACATCTACATGCCAATAATCAGTTATATGCATAGCGCCACCAGCTGGCAGCAGGAAATTTGGCACATTTAAGTGATTTTGACATATTTCTCCTATTTTTGATGTATTAAAAGCATACTACCCACCATTTGCTGTTTTTCTAAAGCCACCGGTCGGCGGTGAGCCCGGGTGCGAGGGCCCGTTCATCGCTGCTTGCAGCTTTAATTATTAGGGCCCGAGCACCGATGGTGTGAGGACCCTATTGAATCTGCTCCGTTTATTATTATTATTATTAGGGCCCGAGCCCAAAGGGGCGAAGGCCCTATTGTTCTTCTAAGGGTTCTTATTTTTTTTTTTTTTTTTTTCTTTTTTTTCAACCGTTGGGGCACTTTTGGGGGCCTTAACATACTCAAAAACTCTTGAAAATTTGCACACATGTCGGAATCTGCCGTCGTCCGGACGCCACAGAGGCTGGGACCCGGGCGTGGTTCAGGGCCTCTACAGCGCCCCCTGGAACACAGTTTGAAAACTTGATGTACTGTGCACACATACTTGCACGTATTGATATGAAACTCGGTACACATATAGAACTCATCGAGCTGAACAACTTTTGTACTCTATGTCATGGGCTCCACGCAACAGGAAGTGAGATATTTAGGGCTGTGTAAAAAGCGCATGCTCTGGAATTTAACGTACTCCTCCCAGGAATTCCATGGGATTGTCACCAAACTCGGTCAGCATGATCTCAAGACATTGGGGACGCTAAATTGCGAGGAGATTTTTGATATCTCGAACGGTTTGGCCGTGGCAAGGCGACAAAGTTATGGCGAGAAATGAGAAACAGGAAGTGTCTAATAACTGTTGCACACATTGCCTGATTCTGATGAAACTTCACCAGTTTGTTCCTTGTATGATGCCGATTCCATGAATGTGACTATTATGAGTCAAAGTTATAGCGCCACCAACTGGCAGCAGGAAACGTGTCATTTTCAAAATGCTTTGAAATCAGCCTCTTAATTTTACTCGATTTTCTTTAAACTTCATCAAAATCATGTCAAAACACGGCCGATAAGAATATGTAAAGGGGTCGATGATAAATCAAATGCTGTTGCCATGGCAACGTGTCAAACTTTAAAATTACATTCCTGTCTTTTCGAGGCAGATAACATGCTTAGAATTTCATGAAACTCAACACACACATCAATATTAATGATAGTTAGACACTGGCAAAAGGTCATAAATGGGCGTGGAGCAGGCACTCTATAGCGCCATCTTTTGACAAAAGTTGGGGGGTTAGTTTTTCCTACAGTCACCAAACTCTGTACATATATTGTTCTCATCAATCTGGACAACTTTCTAAATCAAACTCATTAGCTAAGACCAACAGAAAGCCGGCTATTTTGATTTGAAGGTGGATTTTTTGAAAAATCAGGTAGTAAACAAATTCACACTACTCCTAAGAACAACCAGCTGTTCACACCAAACTTTTTTAACATGAAGAGAAGATTCTGAAGATGTTAAATTGCGAGCGGATTTTGGATATCTCGAACGGTGTGGACGTGGTGATTTTTTAAAGATATAGTAAAAAACATAACCCTAATTTTTTATATCTTTAAAGTGCAGCATCCAAACTCTTTAAAACTTTTTTCACACAGAGATCTAATCATTCTGAGCAAGTGCTGGAAATATAAATTTTATACAAGCTTCAATGAATTAAAGAAAATTAAAAAAATAACTCAGAAACCTGCTGTCACTCTGGTGAATGTCTCTACAGTATGTGTGTGCGTTCAGTCAGGCACAGAGAAGCTCATTATTGCAGGGGGGAGGGGTGAGAGGCAGAGAGGGTGACAGAGTAGAGAGCCATCCTACAGACCATCTTTGAACAAAAAATGCACATATGTATTGTAATTACATAAATATGTCTGATCTTTGAGAGTCTGATATTTTGAGAAAATATAAAGGGTCACTTAGTCTTTCATTGTTCGTATTTTGCAGTTGTTGTTTTTTATTTATTTTTTACTTAACTGTACCATGAACTTGTCCTATTCAGTCACATAGCAAAAGATTTAAAAAAATACAACTTTTTAGCATGATCAATTTATCTTCATTGATAGACAATATTTACATAGTGTTATTTATTGAATATAAAATAATAATAATAAAAAATTAAGACAAACTTTGACAACAAAACAAACGTTACTGTTATCTCTTCAAAACATCTGAAAACCATAATTTTAAGATCAGTTATAAATATATATATCACCCCGTTAAAATACTCAACTTGATTTTTAAAGATATTTTGAAAGAATGAAGAGTTTATAGAGCACTTTATTGTGTATTGCTGTACACCCACATGAACTGTGTTCATGTTCATGTTAATTCACAGTACATAAACTATATATGAATACTTTTTTTTAGCTTAATATTAATTAACATTAATAAATGCTATTTATTTATTGGTCATGTTAACTAATATAGTTAATGCTAACAAATAAAACTGAATGGCAACATTTTATATTTTGTGTGTATGTGTCTGTGTGTTGATTTTAAAGTCTAACCCTTTCAATTCTGTAAACTTTAAATCCAAACTAGCAGAGGGTTACTTTGAATGCATGTGCCAACTGGGCACCGTCTTCATTATTGATTCTTAGTAATGTAGCGCTTAAGAGTGATGTCTTATAACAGGAGTCACCAGCAAAGCAATATCCACACACAAATTGTACAGATAGGTAACGATGACATTTCAGCAGAAGTGGTGGACGTAAAGCAAGCAATAATAACATTTTGTTATCATCATGAATCTTGTTCTTATCATCATCATCAGAGTATAGGGAAAATTTAGCATATTGGTTCACAGTTGGCATTATCTGAAGTCCTTGCATTGATTGCATTTAATTAAATCAACATTATATTTGGTCAGTCTGATCTTGAGGCCTTAGAGATGTTAAATTGTGAAGATCTTGAGTTGTCATTGAGTTGTTATAACTTAGCCATAAAATGTCCGATCTGCCTCAAACTTCACAGGTTTGGTAAGAGTGCTGGCCTGAAGACACCTAAAGACCAATATTCAGATATTATCATAGCGCCACCTGTTGGCAGCAGGATATATCATATCTTTCACTAACTCAAACATACCAAGGTCAATCTGCACCAAACTTCATATGTTTGATAATAGTGCTGGCCTGAACACATCTACATGCCAATAATTAGTTACAAGCATAGCGCCACCATCTGGCAGCGGCAAGTTTGGCACATTTAAATGACTTATGACTTTTTTCTATATTTACTGTATTAAAAGCATACTGCCCACCGTTTGCTGATTTCCTGAAGCCACCGGTCGGCGGTGAGCCCAGGTGCGAGGGCCCGTTCATCGCTGCTCGCAGCTTTAATTAGTGGTGCTTGCCATAGGCAAAGCATCACTATTACTGTTGTGCGTGCTTATTATTAGTGGTGCTTGCCATAGGCAAAGCATCACTATTACTATTCGACATACTTATTATTATTATTTTTCTTCTTCTTCTTACTTCTTCCGTACGTTTTTCGGCGCGTAACTAGTCCCGCAGTTTTTGTCATAGACCCTCGAAACAGGCGTCAAATCGTGCGGCCTATATAGATTCGGTGTGCTATGACTTTTATAAGGGATCGGGGGTACGATGATGTCACACGGGGCAAAGAACCACCCCAAAATTTACAACGACAATGCATTACGGCCAACTTTGACGGGACGTCCCACCGAGCAGGAATTTTGTAGAAAAACGCGATTCTCCACATTTGGGGAGGCTGGTAAGCTGTGCGAGAAGACACCTTGCAATGGGGTAAAAGTTGTACCCCTGGGGCGCAAACGCCCCCTTTATGCAAAAAAATTACTTCCCGCAGTTTTTGTTGTAGACCCTCGAAATGGGCGTCAAATTGTGCGGCCCATTGAGCAAAAAATTCTGGTAACTTTTAAAAACGATCGGGGGTACGATGATGTCACACAGGGCGAAAAAGCAGCCCAAAAATCCCATAGACAATGCATTGCGGCCAACTTTGACGGGACGTAGCGCAGAGAGAGAATTTCGTAGGAACACGTGATTCGCCACATACGGAGAGGCTATCAAGCTGTGCGAGAAGACTCCTCGCAATGGGGTAAAAGTTGTACCCCTGGGGTGCAAGAGCTCTCCAAATTTCCCCCATTGACTTATAATGGTGAAGGGACGTCCCATGAAAACCCATTGTAATTTACATAGGGATTTTGCATTGGGTATAACTCAGCATCACATTGGCCTAGAGACATGGAGGCGGGCTCATTTTACTCAGATGGCCAATCAGACTCTCCGGATCATCATGAAGGTGTCAAGCCACGCCCTAGCAACCATTTAGGGCACCCTAGCAACTGTTCCCATAGACTTCCATTATAAAGGCCCAGATGCATATCTCTGGATCAGAGTGTCATAGAGACATGGGGGCGGACTCCTTTGAGTCGGGGCAGCAAACGTCCAATCACCAATCAACATTTACACTCCCTAGCAACCAAACAGAGTACCCTAGCAACCTAAAGCCACACAGGCATATCTTCAGACCTGAATGTCACAGAGACATGGGGGTTGGTTTATATCACTCATACTGGCAACTACACTTTACAGTGTCGTCATTGGCCACTCCCTAGCAACCAAACAGAGTACCCTAGCAACCCAAAGCCACACAGGCATATCTTCACACCTGAATGTCACAGAGACATGGGGGTTGGTTTATATCACTCATACTGGCAACTACACTTTACAGTGTCGTAATTGGCCACTCCCTAGCAACCAAACAGAGTACCCTAGCAACCCAAAGCCACACAGGCATATCTTCGCACCTGAATGTCACAGAGACATGGGGGTTGGTTTAAATCACTCATGCTGGCAACTACACTTTACAGTGTTGTTATTGGCCACTCCCTAGCAACCAAACAGAGTACCCTAGCAACCCGAATCCACACAGGCATATCTTCAGACCTGAATGTCACAGAGACATGGGGGTTGGTTTAAATCACTCATACTGGCAACTACACTTTACATTGTCGTTATTGGCCACTCCCTAGCAACCAATAAGAGTACCCTAGCAACCTAAAGCCACACAGGCATATCTTCTGACCTGAATGTCACAGAGACATGGGGGTTGGTTTATATCACTCATACTGGCAACTACACTTTACAGTGTCGTCATTGGCCACTCCCTAGCAACCAAACAGAGTACCCTAGCAACCCAAAGCCACACAGGTATATCTTCAGACCTGAATGTCATAGAGACATGGGGGTTGGTTTATATCACTCATACTGGCAACTACACTTTACAGTGTCGTCATTGGCCACTCCCTAGCAACCAAACAGAGTACCCTAGCAACCTAAAGCCACACAGGCATATCTTCTAACCTGAATGTCACAAAGACATGGGGGTTGGTTTATATCACTCATACAGGCAACTACACTTTACAGTGTTGTCATTGGACACTCCCTAGCAACCAAACAGAGTACCCTAGCAACCAATTATCAAGACCTATATTTTGGTATCAGAATGTCGCATAGACATGGGAGTTGCTACTTTTCACTCATGCTAGCAAACTCTCAACAAGCTACACATGCTAGCACTCAATAGCTTCATGCTAAGAGCAATTAGCTAAGGGCTAATCAGGAAAACACCTCTATAACAATTCCATAGTAATGATCTTTGACAAGTAGCAACTGCATACCAACGCCATAGCAACTAGCCCGGTTACCTTAGCAACGGCCCTAGCAACCACCCAAGTACCCTAGCAACCGCATAGCAACTGCCCTAGTAACCACCCGAGTACCATAGCAACCGCATAGCAACTGGCCTAGTAACCACCCTGGGTACCCTAGCAACGGCCCTAGCAACCACCCCGGGTACCCTAGAAACTGCATAGCAACACCCTAGCAACCACCCCGGATACCCTAGCAACCACATAGCAACACCCTAGCAACCACTCCAGGTACCCTAGCAACACCCTAGCAACCACCCCGGGTACCCTAGCAACCACTCCGTGTACCCTAGCAATGGCCCTAGCAACCACCCCAGGGACCTTAGCAACCGCATAGCAACACCCTAGCAACCACCCCGGGTACCCTGGCAACCACATAGCAACACCCTAGCAACCACCCCAGGTACCCTAGCAACGGCCTTAGCAACCACCCAGGGTACCCTAACAACCGCATAGCAACCACCCCATGTACCCTAGCAACCACATAGCAACACCCTAGCAACCACCCCGGGTATTACTATTACTGTTCGCCCTGACAAAGTTTCGGCGCGCTACTCCTCCCACACCGTTTGTCGTAGATTAATGAATGAGGTGTCAAATCGACCAACTCATTGAGGAGAGGTGTGCTATGAATTTTTTAAGCGATCGAACGTACGATTATCGTAAAGCAGGCGAGAAATTTGGGCAAAATCTCAGATACACTAATATTGCCATACAATTTGTGAGATCATATCTTTGGATCAGAAAGTCATAGAGGTTTGTGGGTTTTGACTCGGCCTATAAGTAGTGACCTATGATCTTCACAGCCACATCCTAGTAACCAATTACATCACCCTAGCAACCGAGGGCCGAGTTTTGCCACCGCAAGCACCACTCACATTTTCTTCAGGAAATGTACATATCTAGTATTACTATTACTGTTCGCCCTGACAAAACTTCGGCGCGTAACTCGTCCCGCACCGTTTGTCGTAGATCCATGAACGAGGTGTCAAATCGACCGGCTCATTGAGGAGAGGTGTGCTATGACTTTTTGAAGCGATCGGGCGTACGATTATCGTAAAGCGGGCGAGAAATTTGGCCAAAATCTCCTATTGTTAGATCATATCTTTGGATCAGAAAGTCATAGAGGTTTGTGGGTTTGGACTCGGCCTATAAGTAGTGACCTATGATCTTCATAGCCACACCCTAGCAACCAATTACATCACCCTAGCAACCGAGGGCCGAGTTTTGCCACCGCAAGCACCACTCACATTTTCTTCAGGAAATGTACATATCTAGTTATTATTATTATTATTATAGATTCCGTACAGATTTTCGGCGCGCTACTCCTCCCGCAGTTTTTGTCGTAGACCCTCGAAACGGGTGTCAAATCGTGCGGCCTATGTAGACTCGGTGTGCTATGACTTTTATAAGCGATCGGGGGTACGATGACATCACACGGGGCGATAAAGCGCCCCAAAAACGTCCCATAGACAATGCATTGTGGCAAACTTTGACGGGACGTAGCGCCGAGCGACAATTTCGCAGAAACACGTCATTCGCCACATTTGGAGAGGCTATCAAGCTGTGCGAGAACACATCTCGCAATGGGGTGTAAGTTGTACCCCTGGGGCGCAAATGCCCCTCTTTCGTTCAAATTTTGGCGCGCCCCTCGTCCCGCAATTTTTGACGTAGACCCTCGAAATGGGTGTCAAATTGTGCGGCCAACACGGGAATGTAGATCCCCGACTTTCATAAGTGATCAGGGGTACGATGATGTCACAGCCAATTTTTATTCGGCCCCAAAATACCATAGACAACGCATTGGGACGAATTTTGACGGGACGTAGCGCCAAGCAATAATTTCGTAGAAACACGTGATTCGCCACATCTGGAGAGGCTATCAAGCTGTGCGAGAAGACTTCTCGCAATGGGGTAAAAGTTGTACCCCTGGGGTGCAAGAGCTCTCCAAATTTGCCCCATTGACTTTCTATGGTAAGGGACGTCCCATGAAAACCCATTGTAATTTACATAGGGATTTTGCATTGGGCATAACTCAGCATCACATTGGCCTAGAGACATGGAGGCGGGCTCATTTTACTCAGATGGCCAATCAGACTCTCCGGATCATCATGAAGGTGTCAAGCCACGCCCTAGCGACCATTTAGGGCACCCTAGCAACTGATCCCATAGACTTCCATTATAAGGGCCCAGATGCATATCTCTGGATCAGAGTGTCATAGAGACATGGGGGCGGACTCCTTTGAGTTGGGGCAGCAAACGCCCAATCACCAATCAACATTGACACTCCCTAGCAACCAAACAGAGTACCCTAGCAACCCAAAGCCACACAGGCATATCTTCACACCTGAATGTCACAGAGACATGGGGGTTGGTTTATATCACTCAAACTGGCAACTACACTTTTCAGTGTCGTCATTGGCCACTCCCTAGCAACCAAACAGAGTACCCTAGCAACCCAAAGCCACACAGGCATATCTTCACACCTGAATGTCACAGAGACATGGGGGTTGGTTTAAATCACTCATACTGGCAACTACACTTTTCAGTGTCGTCATTGGCCACTCCCTAGCAACCAAACAGAGTACCCTAGCAACCCAAAGCCACACAGGCATATCTTCACACCTGAATGTCACAGAGACATGGGGGTTGGTTTAAATCACTCATACTGGCAACTACACTTTACATTGCCGTTATTGGCCACTCCCTAGCAACCAAACAGAGTACCCTAGAGACATGGGGGTTGGTTTAAATCACTCATACTGGCAACTACACTTTACATTGTCGTTATTGGCCACTCCCTAGCAACCAAACAGAGTACCCTAGCAACCTAAAGACACACAGGTATATCTTCTGACCTGAATGTCACAGAGACATGGGGGTTGGTTTATATCACTCATTTTATATCATACACATGGGGGCGGACTCCTTTGAGTTGGGGCAGCAAACGCCCAATCACCAATCAACATTGACACTCCCTAGCAACCAAACAGAGTACCCTAGCAACCCAAAGCCACACAGGCATATCTTCACACCTGAATGTCACAGAGACATGGGGGTTGGTTTATATCACTCAAACTGGCAACTACACTTTTCAGTGTCGTCATTGGCCACTCCCTAGCAACCAAACAGAGTACCCTAGCAACCCAAAGCCACACAGGCATATCTTCACACCTGAATGTCACAGAGACATGGGGGTTGGTTTAAATCACTCATACTGGCAACTACACTTTACATTGTCGTTATTGGCCACTCCCTAGCAACCAAACAGAGTACCCTAGCAACCTAAAGACACACAGGCATATCTTCTGACCTGAATGTCACAGAGACATGGGGGTTGGTTTATATCACTCATACTGGCAACTACACTTTAAAGTGTCGTCATTGGCCACTCCCTAGCAACCAAACAGAGTACCCTAGCAACCAATTAGCAAGATCTATATTTTTGTATCAGAATGTCGCATAGACATGGGAGTTGCTACTTCTAACTCATGCTAGCAAACTCTCAACATGCTACACATGCTAGCACTCAATAGCTTCATGCTAATAGCAATTAGCTAAGGGCTAATCAGGCAAAGACCTCTATAACACTCCATAGTAATGATCTTTGACAAGTAGCAACTGCATACCAAGGCCATAGCAACTAGCCCGGTTACCTTAGCAACGGCCCTAGCAACCACACAAGTACCCTAGAAACCGCATAGCAACTGCCCTAGTAACCACCAGAGTACCATAGTAACCGCATAGCAACACCTTAGCAACCACCCTGGGTACCCTAGCAACGGCCCTAGCAACCACCCAGGTACCCTAGCAACCGCATAGCAACACCTTAGCAACGGGCCTAGCAATCACCCGGGTACCCTAGCAACCGCATAGCAACACCCTAGCAACCACCCTGAGTACCCTAGCAACTGCCCTAGCAACCACCCCGGATACCCTAGCAACCGCATAGCAACACCCTAGCAACCACCCCGTGTACCCTAGCAACTGCATAGCAACACCCTAGCAACCACCCCGGGTACCATAGCAACAGCCCTAGCAACCATCATGGGTGCCATAGCAACTGCACATCAACACCCTAGCAACCGAGGGCCGAGTTTTGCCACTGCAAGCACCACTCACATTTTCTTCAGGAAATGTACATATCTAGTTATTATTATTATTCTTCTTATCCGGAATGAATCGCATTTTTGAGGGCCTAAACATACCCGAAAACTAACGAAACTTTGCACACACATCAGATCTGGCGAAAATGGACGTTTGATATGGGTTGCAGAAGTGGGTGTGGCAAAATGGCTCAATAGCGCCACCTTTACACGTTCCGCGGTGTGCGCATTCAGCTGTGATTATCGTACATGCACAAAAATCGGTACACACATGTAACACACCAATACCTACAAAAAAGCCTCTTGAGATAAAATCCGAAACCCAACAGGAAGTCGGTTATTATTAATTTACTCAGCAAAATTTGTGTCATTTTTGCCATTTTCAGGTGTCATACTTGAACGAACTCCTCCTAGAGATTTATTCCGATCAACACCAAATTTGGTGAGTCTAATCTAAAGCCCTTTGTGACGTTAAATTGTGAAGATCTAGAGTTTTCATCAGAGGGCGTGTCCGTGGCGGCCTCGCAAATTTCGATGTTTCGCCATGAAAAAGGAAGTTGCTATAACTTAGGCATAAAATGTCCAATCTGTCCCAAACTTCACATGTGTGATAACACTCCTGACCTGAAGACATCTACATGCCCATATTCAGTTATGGTCATAGCGCCACCTGCAGGCAACAGGAAGTGTCATGCTGTACTCTACTACCAACTCCTCCTAGAGATTTATACAGATCAACTCCAAAATCGGTCAGTCTAATATAAAGGCCTTAGCGATGTTAAATTGTAAAGATCTTGAGTTTTCGGTAAAGGGCGTGTCCGTGGCGGCCTGACAAATTTCGAGGTCTCGCCATGGATATAAAACTTGTTATAACTCAGCCATAAAATGTCCGATTTGCCTCAAACTTCACATATTAGATAAGAGTCCTGGCCTGAACACATCTGAAGGCCAATATTCTATTATAATCACAGCGCCACCTGTTGGCAACAGGAAATAACTTGTATCAAACTCATCCTAGAGATTTAATGATATCAACATTATATTTGGTCAGTCTGATCTAGAGGCCATAGAGATGTTAAATTGCGAAGATCTTGAGTTTTCGTTAAAGGGCGTGTCTGTGGCGGCGTGACAAAGTTTGATGTTTCACCATGGACATAGAAGTTGTTATAACTCAGCCATAAAATGTCCGATTTGCCTCAAACTTCACAGGTTTGGTAAGAGTCCTGGCCTGAAGACACCTAAAGGCCAATATTCAGATATTATCATAGCGCCACCTGTTGGCAGCAGGATATATCATATCTTTCACTAACTCAAACATACCAAGGTCAATCTGCACCAAACTTCATATGTTTGATGAAAGTGGTGGCCTGAACACATCTACATGCCAATAATCATTTATAGGCATAGCGCCACCAGCTGGCAGCAGGAAATTTGGCACATTTAAGTGATTTTCATTTATTTTTCCTACATTTACTGTATTAAAAGCATACTGCCCACCGTTTGCTGTTTTCCTGAAGCCACCGGTCGGCGGTGAGCCCGGGTGCGAGGGCCCTTTCATCGCTGCTTGCAGCTTTAATTATTATTATTATTCTTATCCGGAATGAATCGCATTTTTGAGGGCCTAAACATACCCGAAAACTAACGAAACTTTGCACACACATCAGACCTGGCGAAAATGGACGTCTGATATGGGTTGCAGAAGTGGTTGTGGCAAAATGGCTCAATAGCGCCACCTTTACACGTTCCGCGGTGTGCGCATTCAGCTGTGATTATCGTACATGCACAAAAATCGGTACACACATGTAACTCACCAATACCTACAAAAAAGCCTCTTGAGATAAAATCCGAAACCAAACAGGAAGTCGGTTATTATTAATTTTCTCAGCAAAATTTGTGTCATTTTTGCCATTTTCAGGTGTCATACTTGAACGAACTCCTCCTAGAGATTTATTCCGATCAACACCAAATTTGGTGAGTCTAATCTAAAGCCCTTTGTGACGTTAAATTGTGAAGATCTAGAGTTTTCATCGGAGGGCGTGTCCGTGGCGGCCTCGCAAATTTCGATGTTTCGCCATGAAAAAGGAAGTTGCTATAACTTAGGCATAAAATGTCCGATCTGTCCCAAACTTCACATGTGTGATAACACTCCTGACCTGAAGACATCTACATGCCCATATTCAGTTATAGTCATAGCGCCACCTGCAGGCAACAGGAAGTGTCATGCTGTACTCTACAACCAACTCCTCCTAGAGATTTATACAGATCAACTCCAAAATCGGTCAGTCTAATATAAAGGCCTTAGCAATGTTAAATTGTGAAGATCTTGAGTTTTCGGTAAAGGGCGTGTCCGTGGCAGCCTGAAAAATTTCAAGGTCTCGCCATGGATATAAAACTTGTTATAACTCAGCCATAAAATGTCCGATTTGCCTCAAACTTCACATATTCGATAAGAGTCCTGGCCTGAACACATCTGAAGGCCAATATTCTATTATAATCACAGCGCCACCTGTTGGCAACAGGAAATGACTTGTATCAAACTCCTCCTAGAGATTTAATGATATCAACATTATATTTGGTCATTCTGATCTA
The DNA here is from genome assembly GCF_049309525.1 of Garra rufa. Lineage (NCBI taxonomy): Eukaryota > Metazoa > Chordata > Actinopteri > Cypriniformes > Cyprinidae > Garra > Garra rufa. The sequence goes on along the minus strand of NW_027394280.1, from coordinate 636,372 downwards.
GAGGCCTTAGAGATGTTAAATTGCGAAGATCTTGAGTTTTCGTTAAAGGGCGTGTCTGTGGCGGCGTGACAAAGTTTGATGTTTCACCATGGACATAGAAGTTGTTATAACTCAGCCATAAAATGTCCGATCTGCCTCAAACTACACAGGTTTGGTAAGAGTCCTGGCCTGAAGATACCTAAAGGACAATATTCAGATATTATCATAGCGCCACCTGTTGGCAGCAGGATAGATCATATCTTTCACTAACTCAAACATACCAAGGCCAATCTGCACCAAACTTCATATGTTTGATAAAAGTGCTGGCCTGAACACATCTAAATGCCAATAATCAGTTATAGGCATAGCGCCACCAGCTGGCAGCAGGAAATTTGGCACTTTTAAGTGACTTTGACATATTTCTCCTATTTTTACTTTATTAAAAGCATACTGCCCACCATTAGCTGTGTTCCTGAAGCCACCGGTCGGCGGTGAGCCCGTGTGCGAGGGCCCGTTCATCGCTGCTTGCAGCTTTAATTATTATTATTATTCTTCTTCTTCTCCAAAGTGAATCGCATTTTAGAGGACCTAAACATTCCCGAAAACTCACAAAACTTTGCACACACATCAAACCTGGCGAAAATTTACGTCTGATTTGGGTTTCAGAAGTGGGTGTGGCAAAATGGCTCGACAGCGCCACCTTTAGACGTTCAGCGGTGTGCGCTTTCAGCTGTGATTCACGTACGTACACGGAAATCGGTACACACATGTAACACACCAAAACCTACAAAAAAGCCTCTTGGAGCAAAATCCGGAACCCAACAGGAAGTCGGTTAATATTAATATTCTCAACAAAATTTGTGTCATTTTTGCCATTTTCAGGCGTCGTACTTGAACGAACTCCTCCTACAGATTTATTCGGATCAACGCCAAATTTGCCGAGTCTAGTCTAAATCCCTTTGTGACGTTAAATTGTGAAGATCTAGAGTTTTCATCGGAGGGCGTGTCCGTGGCGGCCTCGCAAATTTCGATGTTTCGCCATGAAAAAGGAAGTTGCTATAACTCAGGCATACAATGTCCGATCTGTCCCAATCTTCACATGTGTGATAACACTCCTGACCTGATGACATCTACATGCCCATATTCAGTTTTACTCATAGCGCCACCTGCTGGCAACAGGAAGTGTCATTCTGTACTCTGCAACAAACTCCTCCAAGAGATTTAATCAGATCAACACCAAAATCGGTCAGTCTAATAAAAAGGCTTTAGCGATGTTAAATTGCGAAGATCTTGAGTTTTCATTGAAGGGCGTGTCCGTGGCGGCCTGACAAATTTTGAGGTCTCGCCATGGATCTAAAACTTGTTATAACTCAGCCATAAAATGTCCGATTTGCCTCAAACTTCACATGTTCGATAAGAGTCCTGGCCTGAACCAATATGAAGGCCAATATTCTATTATAATCACAGCGCCACCTGTTGGCAACAGGAAATTACTTGTATCAAACTCCTCCTAGAGATTTAATGATATCAACATTATATTTTGTCAGTCTGATCTAGAGGCCTTAGAGATGTTAAATTGTGAAGATCTTGAGTTTTCGTCAAAGGGCGTGTCCGTGGTGGCCTGACAAAGTTTGATGTTTTGCCATGGACATAGAAGTTGTTATAACTCAGCCATAAAATGTCCAATCTGACTCAAACTTCACATGTTTGGTAAGAGTCCTGGCCTGAAGACATCTACAGGCCAATATTCAGACATTATCATAGCGCCACCTATTGACAGCAGGATATAACATATCTTGCATTAACTTAAACATACCAAGGTCAATCTGCACCAAACTTCATATGTTTGATGAAAGTGCTGGCCTGAACACATCTACATGCCAATAATCAGTTATAGGCATAGCGCCACCAGCTGGCAGCAGGAAGTTTGGCACATTTAAGTGACTTTGATCTATTTTTCCTACATTTACTGTATTAAAAGCATACTGCCCACCGTTTGCTGTTTTCCTAAAGCCACCGGTCGGCGGTGAGCCCGGGTGCGAGGGCCCGTTCATCGCTGCTTGCAGCTTTAATTAGGGCCCGAGCACCGATGGTGTGAGGACCCTATTGAATCTGCTCCGTTTATTATTATTATTATTATTATTATTATTCTTCTCCAAAGTGAATCGCATTTTAGAGGACCTAAACATTCCCGAAAACTCACAAAACTTTGCACACACATCAAACCTGGCGAAAATTTACGTCTGATTTGGGTTTCAGAAGTGGGAGTGGCAAAATGGCTCGACAGCGCCACCTTTAGACGTTCAGCGGTGTGCGCTTTCAGCTGTGATTCACGTACATGCACGGAAATCGGTACACACATGTAACACACCAAAACCTACAAAAAAGCCTCTTGGAGCAAAATCCGGAACCCAACAGGAAGTCAGTTAATATTAATATTATCAACAAAATTTGTGTCATTTTTGCCTTTTTCAGGTGTCGTACTTGAACGAACTCCTCCTACAGATTTATTCGGATCAACGCCAAATTTGCCGAGTCTAGTCTAAAGCCCTTTGTGACGTTAAATTGTGAAGATCTAGAGTTTTCATCGGAGGGCGTGTCCGTGGCGGCCTAGCAAATTTCGATGTTTCGCCATGAAAAAGGAAGTTGCTATAACTCAGGCATACAATGTCCGATCTGTCCCAAACTTCACATGTGTGATAACACTCCTGACCTGATGACATCTACATGTCCATATTCAGTTTTACTCATAGCGCCACCTGCTGGCAACAGGAAGTGTCATGCTGTACTCTGCAACAAACTCCTCCAAGAGATTTAATCAGATCAACACCAAAATCGGTCAGTCTAATAAAAAGGCTTTAGCGATGTTAAATTACGAAGATCTTGAGTTTTCATTGAAGGGCGTGTTCGTGGCGGCCTGACAAATTTTGAGGTCTCGCCATAGATCTAAAACTTGTTATAACTCAGCCATAAAATGTCCGATTTGCCTCAAACTTCACATGTTCGATAAGAGTCCTGGCCTGAACCAATCTGAAGGCCAATATTCTATTATAATCACAGCGCCACCTGTTGGCAACAGGAAATGACTTGTAGCAAACTCCTCCTACAGATTTAAGGATATCAACATTATATTTGGTCAGTCTGATTTAGAGGCCTTAGTGATGTTAAATTGTGAAGATCTTGAGTTTTCGTTAAAGGGCGTGTCCGTGGCGGCGTGACAAAGTTGGATGTTTCACCATGGACATAGAAGTTGTTATAACTCAGCCATTAAATGTCCGATCTGCCTCAAACTTCACAGGTTTGGTAAGAGTCTTGGCCTGAAGACACCTAAAGGCCAATATTCAGATATTATCATAGCGCCACCTGTTGGCAGCAGGATATATCATATCTTTCACTAACTCAAACATACTAAGGTCAATCTGCACCAAACTTCATATGTTTGATAATAGTGCTGGCATGAACACATCTACATGCCAATAATCAGTTATAGGCATAGCGCCACCAGCTGGCAGCAGGAAATTTGGCACATTTAAGTGACTTTGACATATTTCTCCTATTTTTACTGTATTAAAAGCATACTGCCCACCATTAGCTGTTTTCCTAAAGCCACCGGTCGGCGGTGAGCCCGTGTGCGAGGGCCCGTTCATCGCTGCTTGCAGCTTTAATTATTATTATTATTCTTCTTATCCGGAATGAATCGCATTTTTGAGGGCCTAAACATACCCGAAAACTAACAAAACTTTGCACACACATCAGACCTGGCGAAAATGGACATCTGATATGGGTTGCAGAAGTGGGTGTGGCAAAATGGCTCAATAGCGCCACCTTTACACGTTCCGCGGTGTGCGCATTCAGCTGTGATTATCGTACATGCACAAAAATCGGTACACATATGTAACACACCAATACCTACAAAAAAGCCTCTTGAGATAAAATCCGAAACCCAACAGGAAGTCGGTTATTATTAATTTTCTCAGCAAAATTTGTGTCATTTTTGCCATTTTCAGGTGTCATACTTGAACGAACTCCTCCTAGAGATTTATTCGGATCAACACCAAATTTGGTGAGTCTAATCTAAAGCCCTTTGTGACGTTAAATTGTGAAGATCTAGAGTTTTCATCGGAGGGCGTGTCCGTGGCGGCCTCGCAAATTTCGATGTTTCGCCATGAAAAAGGAAGTTGCTATAACTTAGGCATAAAATGTCCGATCTGTCCCAAACTTCACATGTGTGATAACACTCCTGACCTGAAGACATCTACATGCCCATATTCAGTTATAGTCATAGCGCCACCTGCTGGCAACAGGAAGTGTCATGTTGTACTCTGCAACAAACTCCTACTAGAAATTTATACAGATCAACACCAAAATCTGTCAGTCTAATATAAAGGCTTTAGTGATGTTAAATTGCGAAGATCTTGAGTTTTCGTTGAAGGGCGTGTCCGTGGCGGCCTGACAAATTTCGAGTTCTCGCCATGGATATAAAACTTGTTATAACTCAGCCATAAAATGTCCAATAAGCCTCAAACTTCACATATTCGATAAGAGTCCTGGCCTGAACACATCTGAAGGCCAATATTCTATTATAATCACAGCGCCACCTGTTGGCAACAGGAAATGACTTGTATCAAACTCCTCCTAGAGATTTAATGATATCAACATTATATTTGGTCAGTCTGATCTAGAGGCCTTAGAGATGTTAAATTGCGAAGATCTTGAGTTTTCGTCAAAGGGCGTGTCCGTGGTGGCCTGACAAAATTTGACGTTTCGCCATGGACATAGAAGTTGTTATAACTCAGCCATAAAATATCCGATCTGCCTCAAACTTCACAGGTTTGGTAAGAGTCCTGGCCTGAAGACATCTAAAGGCCAATATTCAAATATTATCATAGCGCCACCTGTTGGCAGCAGGATATATCATATCTTTCACTAACTCAAACATACCAAGGTCGATCTGCACCAAACGTCATATGTTTGATGAAAGTGCTGGCCTGAACACATCTACATGCCAATAATCAGTTATAGGCATAGCGCCACCAGCTGGCAGCAGAAAGTTTGGCACATTTAAGTGACTTTGATCTATTTTTCCTACATTTACTGTATTAAAAGCATACTGCCCACCGTTTGATGTTTTCCTAAAGCCACCGGTCGGCGGTGAGCCCGGGTGCGAGGGCCCGTTCATCGCTGCTTGCAGCTTTAATTATTATTATTCTTCTTCTCCGGAATGAATCGCATTTTTGAGGGCCTAAACATACCCGAAAACTCATGAAACTTTGCACACACATCAAACCTGGCGAAAATGAACGTCTGATATGGGTTGCAGAAGTAGGTGTGGCAAAATGGCTCAATAGCGCCACCTTTACACGTTCCGCGGTGTGCGCATTCAGCTGTGATTCACGTACATGCACGCAAATCGGTACACACATGTAACTCACCAATACCTACAAAAAAGCCTCCTGGGACAAAATCCGAAACCCAACAGGAAGTCGGTTATTATTAATTTTCTTAGCGAAATTTGTGTCATTTTTGCCATTTTCAGGCGTCATACTTGAACGAACTCCTCCTAGAGATTTATTCGGATCAACACCAAATTTGGTGAGTCTAATCTAAAGCCCTTTGTGACGTTAAATTGCGAAGATCTAGAGTTTTCATCGGAGGGCGTGTCCGTGGCGGCCTCGCAAATTTCGATGTTTCGCCATGAAAAAGGAAGTTGCTTTAACTCAGGCATACAATGTCCGATCTGTCCCAATCTTCACATGTGTGATAACACTCCTGACCTGATGACATCTACATGCCCATATTCAGTTTTACTCATAGCACCACCTGCTGGCAACAGGAAGTGTCATTCTGTACTCTGCAACAAATTCCTCCAAGAGATTTAATCAGATCAACACCAAAATCGGTCAGTCTAATAAAAAGGCTTTAGCGATGTTAAATTGGGAAGATCTTGAGTTTTCATTGAAGGGCGTGTCCGTGGCGGCCTGACAAATTTTGAGGTCTCGCCATGGATCTAAAACTTGTTATAACTCAGCCATAAAATATCCGATTTGCCTCAAACTTCACATGTTCGATAAGAGTCCTGGCCTGAACCAATCTGAAGGCCAATATTCTATTATAATCACAGCGCCACCTGTTGGCAACAGGAAATGACTTGTACCAAACTCCTCCTAGAGATTTAATGATATCAACATTATATTTGGTCAGTCTGATCTAGAGGCCTTAGAGATGTTAAATTGTGAAGATCTTGAGTTTTCGTCAAAGGGCGTGTCCGTGGTTGCCTGACAAAGTTTGATGTTTCGCCATGGACATAGAAGTTGTTATAACTCAGCCATAAAATGTCCAATCTGCCTCAAACTTCACATGTTTGGTAAGAGTCCTGGCCTGAAGACATCTAAAGGCCAATATTCAGATATTATCCTAGCGCCACCTATTGGCAGCAGGATATATCATATCTTGCACTAACTTAAACATACCAAGGTCAATCTGCACCAAACTTCATATGTTTGATGAAAGTGCTGGCCTGAACACATCTACATGCCAATAATCAGTTATAGGCATAGCGCCACCAGCTGGCAGCAGGAAGTTTGGCACATTTAAGTGACTTTGATCTATTTTTCCTACATTTACTGTATTAAAAGCATATTGCCCACTGTTTGCTGTTTTCCTAAAGCCACCGGTCGGCGGTGAGCCCGGGTGCGAGGGCCCGTTCATCGCTGCTTGCAGCTTTAATTAGGGCCCGAGCACCGATGGTGTGAGGACCCTATTGGATCTGCTTCGTTTATTATTATTATTATTATTATTATTAGGGCCCGAGCACCGATGGTGTGAGGACCCTATTGGATCTGCTTCGTTTATTATTATTATTATTATTATTATTATTATTATTAGGGCCCGAGCACTACAGTGCGAGGACCCTATTGGAATTGCTCCGTTTATTATTCTTCTTCTTCTTCTTCTTCTTCTTCTTCTTCTTCTCCAAAATTAAAAGTCTTTTTGAGGGCCTAAACATGCCCGAAAACTCACGAAACTTTGCACACGCATCAGACCTGGCGAAAATTTACATCTGATATGGTTTTCAAAAGTGGGTGTGGCAAAATGGCTCGATAGCGCCACCTATAAAATTTCAACGGAGTGCCCCTCGAGCTACGTTTCACGTACATGTACGAAACTAGGTACACATATGTAACACACCAATACCTACAAAAAAGTCTCCTGGTGCAACATCCGAAACCCAACAGGAAGTCCGTTATATTGAATTTCCTGTACGATTTTTGTGCAGTTTTTGCCATTTTCAGGCCTCATACTTTAACGAACTCCTCCTACAGTTTTTATCCGATCATCTTCAAATTTACTGAGTGTCATCATAAGGCCTTTGCGATGTTAAATTGCGAAGCTTTAGAGTTTTCGTCGAAGGGCGTGTCCGTGGCGGCCGGACAAACTTTGATGTTTCGCCATGAAAAAGGAAGTTGCTATAACTCAGGCATACGATGTCCGATCTGCCTCAAACTTCACATGTTTGATAACAGTCCGGTCCTGAACACACGTCAATGCCCATATTCAGTTATAGTCATAGCGCCACCTGCTGACAACAGGAAATGACATGTTTAACACTGTTACGGACTCCTAGAAACATATTGAAAAGCGTTAACAAGTCTTAAATAGGCTAGCAACATGCTACAAACATGCTAAAACATGCTAGCAACACTTAGCTAAGAGCTAAAGCATGCTATTAATACAAATACAAAAGGAAATTGCTGTAACTCATGTATATAATGTTGAATCTGACCCAAACTTAATATTCAACATGCTACAAAAATAATAAAGCATGCTAGCAACACTTAGCTAATATGCTAAAGCATGCTAATAATACAATGAAACAGGAAGTTACTCTAACTCAGACATACAATGTCCAATCAGCCCCAAACTTAACATGTTTGATAAGAATCCTGGCCTAAACACACGCCCATGCCCGTATTCAGTTATAGTCATAGCGCCACCAGCTGGTAACAGGAAGCCACATGTTTAATACTGTTGTGGATGTCTAGCAACATTTTAAAAAAATTCAACTACTGTTAAACAGGGTAGCAACATGTTAGAAACATGCTATAACATGTTAGCAACATTTAGCTAAGTGCTAAAGCATACTCTTAATGCAATGAAACAGGAAGTTACTCTAACTCAGGCATGCAATGTCCAATCAGCCCCAAACTTCACATGTTTGATAACAGTCCTGGCCTGAAGATATCTACATGCCAATATTCAGTTATAGTTATAGCGCCACCTACGGTCAACAGGAAGTGACATGTTTAACACTGTGACACACTATTAGCAACACACTAAAAAAGCCATTGAGTGCTAAACTAGTTTAAAACGTACTCAAACATGCTAGCAACACTTACTTAGTGCTAAAGCATGTTGTTAAAGACATAAAACAGGAAGTTACTGTAACTCAGACATGCAATGTCCAATCAGCCCCAAACTTCACGTTTGATAAGATTCCTGGCCTGAAGATATATACATGCAGTTATAGTCACAGCGCCACCTGCTGACAACAGGAAGTGACGTTTAATGGTGTTACGGACTCCTAGCAACATAATAAAAAGCGTCAGCAAGTTTTAAATAGGTTAGCATCATGCTAGAATCATGTTAAAACATGCTAGCAACACTTAGCTGAGAGTTAAAGCATGATATTAATACAAAGAAAAATAAGTGTAACTCATGCATACAATGTCCAATCTGACCCAAGCTTAATATGTTTGATAAGAGTCCTGGTCTGAACACAAGCCCATGCCCATATTCAGTTATAGTGATAGTGCCACCTGCTGGCAACAGGAAGTCACATGTTTAATACTGTTGTGGATGCCAAGCAACATTTTAAAAATATCAACAAGTGTTAAATAGGGTAGCAACATGCTAGAAACATGCTATAACATTTTAGCAACATTTAGCTAAGTGCTAAAGCATGCTCTTAATGCAATGAAACAGGAAGTTACTGTAACTCAGGCATGCAATGTCCAATCAGCCCCAAACTTCACATGTTTGATAAGAGTCCTGGCCTGAAGATATATACATGCCCATATTCAGCTATAGTCATAGCGCCACCAGCTGGTAACAGGAAGCCACATGTTTAATACTGTTGTGGATGCCTAGCAACATTTTAAAAATATCAACAAGTGTTAAAATAGGGTAGCAACATGTTAGAAACATGTTAGCAACATTTAGCTACGTGCTAAAGCATACTCTTAATGCAATGAAACAGGAAGTTACTGTAACTCAGGCATGCAATGTCCAATCAGCCCCAAACTTCACATGTTTGATAACAGTCCTGGCCTGAAGATATCTACATGCCAATATTCAGTTATAGTTATAGCGCCACCTACTGTCAACAGGAAGTGACATGTTTAACACTGTGACACACTATTAGCAACACACTAAAAAAGCCATTGAGTGCTAAACTAGTTTAAAACGTACTCAAACATGCTAGCAACACTGACTTAGTGCTAAAGCATGTTGTTAAAGACATAAAACAGAAAGTTACTGTAACTCAGACAGGCAATGTCCAATCAGCCCCAAACTTCACGTTTGATAAGACTCCTGGCCTGAAGATATATACATGCAGTTATAGTCACAGCGCCACCTGCTGACAACAGGAAGTGACGTTTAATGGTGTTACGGACTCCTAGCAACATAATAAAAAGCGTCAGCAAGTTTTAAATAGGCTAGCATCATGCTAGAATCATGTTAGAACATGCTAGCAACACTTAGCTGAGAGCTAAAGCATGATATTAATACAAAGAAAAATAAGTGTAACTCATGCATACAATGTCCAATCTGACCCAAGCTTAATATGTTTGATAAGAGTCCTGGTCTGAACACAAGCCCATGCCCATATTCAGTTATAGTGATAGTGCCACCTGCTGGCAACAGGAAGTCACATGTTTAATACTGTTGTGGATGCCAAGCAACATTTTAAAAATATCAACAATTGTTAAATAGGGTAGCAACATGCTAGAAACATGCTATAACATGTTAGCAACATTTAGCTAAGTGCTAAAGCATACTCTTAATGCAATGAAACAGGAAGTTACTGTAACTCAGGCATGCAATGTCCAATCAGCCCCAAACTTAATTTGTTTGATAAGAGTCCTGGCCTGAATACATTTACATGCCAATATTTAGTTATAGTCATAGCGCCACCAGCTGGCAACAGCAAATTACTTGTTTTACACTAACTTAAGCATGCAATGTACAATTTGCACCAAACTTGACATGTTTGCCAATAGTCCTGGCCTGAAGACATCTAAAAGCCAATATTTTGTAATAGCGCCACCTGTTGGCAGCAGGATATGTCATGACTTACACTCAAGCATGCCATGTTCAAGCTTCACCAAACTTCATATGTTTGATAAAAGCACTGGCCTGAACACATCTGCATGCCAATATTCAGTTATAGGCATAGCGCCACCAGCTGGCAGAAGAAAGATTGGCACATATCAATGACTTTGACATATTCCTCCTACATTTTCTGTGTTAATAGCATAGTGCCCACCATTCGCCAACGATCGGCGGTGAGCCCGAGTGCGAGGACCCTACCATCGCTGCTTGCAGCTTTAATTATTATTATTATTATTCTTCTCCAAAATGAATCGCATTTTTGAGGGCTTAGACATACCCGAAAACTCATGAAACTTCGCACACACATCAGACCTGGCGAAAATTTACGTCTGATATGGGTTGCAGAAGTGGGTGTGGCAAAATGGCTCGACAGCGCCACCTTTACACGTTCCGCGGTGTGCACATTCAGCTGTGATTCACGTACATGCACGAAAATCGGTACACACATGTAACACACCAATACCTACAAAAAAGCCTCTTGGAGCAAAATTTGATACCCAACAGGAAGTCGGTTATTTTTAATTTTCTCAGCAAATTTTGTGTCATTTTTGACATTTTCAGGCCTCGTACTTGAACGAACTCCTCCTAGAGATTTATTCGGATCAACGCCAAATTTTCTGAGTCTAATCTAAAGCCCTTTGTGACGCTAAATTGTGAAGATCTAGAGTTTTCATCGGAGGGCGTGTCCGTGGCGGCCTCGCAAATTTCGATGTTTCGCCATAAAAAAGGAAGTTGCTATAACTTAGGCATAAAATGTCCAATCTGTCCCAAACTTCACATGTGTGATAACACTCCTGACCTGATGACATCTACATATCCATATTCAGTTATAGTCATAGCGCCACCTGCAGGCAACAGGAAGTGTCATGCTGTACTCTACAACCAACTCCTCCTAGAGATTTATACAGATCAACACCAAAATCGGTCAGTCTAATATAAAGGCCTTAGTGATGTTAAATTGTGAAGATCTTGAGTTTTCGGTAAAGGGCGTGTCCGTGGCGGCCTGACAAATTTCGAGGACTCGCCATGGATATAAAACTTGTTATAACTCAGCCATAAAATGTCCGATTTGCCTCAAACTTCACATGTTCGATTAAAGTCCTGGCCTGAACACATCTGAAGGCCAATATTCTATTATAATCACAGCGCCACCTGTTGGCAACAGGAAATGACTTGTATAAAACTCCTCCTAGAGATTTAATGATATCAACATTATATTTGGTCAGTCTGATCTAGAGGTCTTAGAGATGTTAAATTGCGAAGATCTTGAGTTTTCGTTAAAGGGCGTGTCTGTGGCGGCGTGACAAAGTTTGATGTTTCGCCATGGACATAGAAGTTGCTATAACTAAGCCATAAAATGTCCGATCTGCCTCAAACTTCACAGGTTTGGTAAGAGTCCTGGCCTGAAGACACCTAAAGGCCAATATTCAGATATTATCATAGCGCCACCTGTTGGCATCAGGATATATCATATCTTTCACTAACTCAAACATACCAAGGTCAATCTGCACCAAACTTCATATGTTTGATGAAAGTGCCAGCCTGAACACATCTACATGCCAATAATCAGTTATAGGCATAGCGCCACCAGCTGGCAGCAGGGAATTTGGCACATTTAAGTGACTTTGACATATTTCTCATATTTTTACTGTATTAAAAGCATACTACCCTCCATTTGCTGTGTTCCTAAAGCCACCGGTCGGCGGTGAGCCCGTGTGCGAGGGCCCGTTCATCGCTGCTTGCAGCTTTAATTATTATTATTATTATTATTCTCCAAAATGAATCGCATTTTTGAGGGCTTAGACATACCCGAAAACTCATGAAACTTCGCACACACATCAGACCTGGCGAAAATTTACGTCTGATATGGGTTTCAGAAGTGGGTGTGGCAAAATGGCTCGACAGCGCCACCTTTACACGTTCCGCGGTGTGCGCTTTCAGCTGTGATTCACGTACATGCACGGAAATCGGTACACACATGTAATACACAAATACCTACAAAAAAGCCTCTTGGAGCAAAATCCGGAACCCAACAGGAAGTCGGTTAATATTAATATTCTCAACAAAATTTGTGTCATTTTTGCCATTTTCAGGCGTCGTACTTGAACGAACTCCTCCTAGAGGTTTATTCGGATCAACGCCAAATTTGCAGAGTCTAGTCTAAAGCCCTTTGTGACGTTAAATTGTGAAGATCTAGAGTTTTTATCGGAGGGCGTGTCCATGGCGGCCTCGCAAATTTCGATGTTTCGCCATGAAAAAGGAAGTTGCTATAACTCAGGCATACAATGTCCGATCCGTCCCAAACTTCACATGTGTGATAACACTCCTGACCTGATGACATCTACATGCCCATATTCAGTTTTACTCATAGCGCCACCTGCTGGCAACAGGAAGTGTCATGCTGTACTCTGCAACAAACTCCTCCAAGAGATTTTATCAGATCAACACCAAAATCGATCAGTCTAATAAAAAGGCTTTAGCGATGTTAAATTGCGAAGATCTTGAGTTTTCGTTGAAGGGCGTGTCCGTGGCGGCCTGGCAAATTTCGAGGTCTCGCCATGGATAATACACTTGTTATAACTCAGCCATAAAATGTCCGATTTGCCTCAAACTTCACATGTTCGATAAGAGTCCTGGCCTGAACCAATCTGAAGGCCAATATTCTATTATAATCACAGCGCCACCTGTTGGCAACAGGAAATGACTTGTATCAAACTCCTCCTAGAGATTTAATGATATCAACATTATATTTGGTCAGTCTGATCTAGAGGCCTTAAAGATGTTAAATTGCGAAGATCTTGAGTTTTCGTTAAAGGGCCTGTCTGTGGCTGCATGACAAAGTTTGATGTTTCGCCATGGACATAGAAGTTGTTATAACTCAGCCATAAAATGTCCGATCTGCCTCAAACTTCACAGGTTTGGTGAGAGTCCTGGCCTGAAGACATCTAAAGACCAATATTCAGATATTATCATAGCGCCACCTGTTGGCAGCAGGATATACCATATCTTTCACTAACTCAAACATACCAAGGTCAATCTGCACCAAACTTCATATGTTTGATGAAAGTGGTGGCCTGAACACATCTACATGTCAATAATCAGTTATAGGCATAGCGCCACCACCTGGCAGCAGGAAATTTGGCACATTTAAGTGACTTTGACATATTTCTCCTATTTTTACTGTATTAAAAGCATTCTACCCACCATTTGCTGTGTTCCTAAAGCCACCGGTCGGCGGTGAGCCCGTGTGCGAGGGCCCGTTCATCGCTGCTTGCAGCTTTAATTAGGGCCCGAGCACCGATGGTGTGAGGACCCTATTGGATCTGCTTCGTTTATTATTATTAGGGCCCGAGCCCAAAAGGGCGAAGGCCCTATTGTTCTTCTAAGGATTCTTATTTTTTTTTTTTTTTTTTTCAACCGTTGGGGCACTTTTGGGGGCCTTAACATATTCAAAAACTCTTGAAAATTTGCACACACGTTGGAATCTTCCGTCGTCCGGACGCCACAGAGGCTGGGACCCGGGCGTGGTTCAGGGCCTCTACAGCGCCCCCTGGAACACAGTTTGAAAACTTGATGTACTGCGCACACATACTTGCACGTATTGATATGAAACTCGGTACACATATAGAACTCATCGAGCTGAACAACTTTTGTACTCTATGTCATAGGCTCCACGCAACAGGAAGTGAGATATTTAGGGCTGTTTAAAAAGCGCATGCTGTGGAATTTAACGTACTCCTCCCAGGAATTCCATTGGATTGTCACCAAACTCGGTCAGCATGATCTCAAGACATTGGGGACGCTAAATTGCGAGGAGATTTTTGATATCTCGAACGGTTTGGCCGTGGCAAGGCGACAAAGTTATGGCGAGAAATGAGAAACAGGAAGTGTCTAATAACTGTTGCTCACATTGCCTGATTCTGATGAAACTTCACCAGTTTGTTCGTTGTATGATGCCGATTCCATAAATGTGACTATTATGAGTCAAAGTTATAGCGCCACCAACTGGGAGCAGGAAGTGTGTCATTTTCAAAATGCTTTGAAATCAGCCTCTTAATTTTACTCGATTTTCTTTAAACTTCATCAAAATCATGTCAAAACACGACCGATAAGAATATGTAAAGGGGTCGATGGTAAATCGAATGCTGTTGCCATGGCAACATGTCAAACTTTAAAATTAGATTCCTGTCTTTTCAAGGCAGATAACATGCTTAGAATTTCATGAAACTCAACACACACATCAATATTAATGATAGTTAGACACTGGCAAAAGGTCATAAATGGGCGTGGAGCAGGCACTCTATAGCGCCATCTTTTAACAAAAGTTGGGGGGTTAGTTTTTCCTACAGTCACCAAACTCTGTACTTATATTGTTCTCATCAATCTTGACAACTTTCTAAATCAAACTCATTAGCCAAGACCAACAGAAAGCCGGCTATTTTGATTTGAATGTGGATTTTTTGAAAAATCAGGTAGTAAACAAATTCACACTACTCCTAAGAACAACCAGCTGTTCACACCAAACTTTTTTAACATGAAGAGAAGATTCTGAAGATGTTAAATTGCGAGCGGATTTTGGATATCTCGAACGGTGTTGACGTGGTGATTTTTTAAAGATGTAGTAAAAAACATAACCCTAATTTTTTATATCTTTAAAGTGCAGCATCCAAACTCTTTAAAACTTTTTTCACACAGAGATCTAATCATTCTGAGCAAGTGCTGGAAATATAAATTTTATACAAGCTTCAATGAATTAAAGAAAATTAAAAAGATAACTCAGAAACCTGCTGTCACTCTGGTGAATGTCTCTACAGTATGTGTGTGCGTTCAGTCAGGCACAGAGAAGATCATTATTGCAGGGGGGAGGGGTGAGAGGCAGAGAGGGTGACAGAGTAGAGAGCCATTCTACAGACCATCTTTGAACAAAATGCACATACTGTATGTAGTGTAATTACATAAATATGTCTGATCTTTGAGAGTCTGATATTTTGAGAAAATATAAAGGGTCACTAAGTCTTTCATTGTTCGTATTTTGCAGTTGTTGTTTTTTATTTATTTTTTACTTAACTGTACCATGAACTTGTCCTATTCAGTCACATAGCAAAAGATTTTAAAAAATACAACTTTTTAGCATGATCAATTTATCTTCATTGATAGACAATATTTACATAGTGTTATTTATTGAATATAAAATAATAATAATAAAACATTAAGACAAACTTTGACAACAAAACAAACGTTACTGTTATCTCTTCAAAACATCTGAAAACCATCATTTTAAGATCAGTTATATATATATCACCCCATTAAAATACTCAACTTGATTTTTAAAGATATTTTGAAAGAAAGCGTTTATAGAGCACTTTATTGTGTATTGCTGTACACCCACATGAACTGTGTTCATGTTCATGTTAATTCACAGTACATAAACTTTATATGAATACTTTTTTTTAGCTTAATATTAATTAACATTAATAAATGCTATTTATTTATTGGTCATGTTAACTGATATAGTTAATTTTAACAAATGAAACTGGATGGCAACATTTTATATTTTGTGTGTATGTGTCTGTGTGTTGATTTTAAAGTGTAACCCTTTCAATTCTGTAAACTTAAAATCCAAACTAGCAGAGGGTTACTGTGAATGCATGTGCCAACTGGGCACCGTCTTCCTTATTGATTCTTAGTTATGACAAAAATTGATTTTATACAAAAATATATTATACAAAAATTGTTCAGATAGGTAACAATGACATTTAAGCAGAAGTGGTGGATGTAAAGGAAGCAATAATAACATTTTGCTATCATCATGAATTACATGTTCTTATCATCATCAGAAAATAGGGAATTTGTAGCATACTGGTTCACAGTTGGCATCTATCTGAAGTCCTTGCATTGATTGCATTTAATTAAATCAACATTATATTTGGTCAGTCTGATCTTGAGGCCTTAGAGATGTTAAACTGTGAAGATCTTGAGTTTTCATTAAAGGGCATGTCCGTGGTGGCCTGACAAAGTTTGATGTTTCTGCATAGACATAGAAGTGGTTATAACTTAGCCTGAAACTGTCTGATCTGCCACAAAATTCACAGGTTTGGTAAGAGTCCTGGCCTGAAGACACCTAAAGACCAATATTCAGATATTGTCATAGCCCCACCTGTTGGCAGCAGGATATCTCATATATTTCACTAACTCAAACATACCAAGGTCAATCTGCACCAAACTTCATATGTTTGATAATAGTGCTGGCCTGAACACATCTACATGCCAATAATCAGTTATAGGCATAGCGCCACCAGCTGGCAGCGGCAAGTTTGGCACATTTAAATGACTTATGACATTTTTTTCTATATTTACTGTATTAAAAGCATACTGCCCACCGTTTGCTGTTTTCCTGAAGCCACTGGTCGGCGGTGAGCCCGGGTGCGAGGGCCCGTTCATCGCTGCTCGCAGCTTTAATTAGGGCCCGAGCACCGATGGTGTGAGGACCCTATTGAATCTGCTCCGTTTATTATTATTATTATTAGGGCCCGAGCACTACAGTGCGAGGACCCTATTGGAATTGCTCCGTTTATTATTATTCTTCTTCTTCTTCTTCTTCTTCTTCTTCTTCTCCAAAGTGAAAAGTCTTTTTGAGGGCCTAAACATGCCCGAAAACTCACGAAACTTTGCACACGCATCAGACCTGGCGAAAATTTACATCTGATATGGTTTTCAAAAGTGGGTGTGGCAAAATGGCTCGATAGCGCCCCCTATAAAATTTCAACGGAGTTCCCCTCGAGCTACGTTTCATGTACATGTACGAAACTCGGTACACATATGTAACACACCAATACCTACAAAAAAGTCTCCTGGTGCAACATCCGAAACCCAACAGGAAGTCCGTTATATTGAATTTCCTGTATGATTTTTGTGCAGTTTTTGCCATTTTCAGGCCTCATACTTTAACGAACTCCTCCTACAGTTTTTATCCGATCATCTTCAAATTTGCTGAGTGTCATCATAAGGCCTTTGCGATGTTAAATTGCGAAGCTTTAGAGTTTTCGTCGAAGGGTGTGTCCGTGGCGGCCGGACAAACTTTGATGTTTCGCCATGAAAAAGGAAGTTGCTATAACTCAGGCATACGATGTCCGATCTGCCTCAAACTTCACATGTTTGATGAAAATCCGGTCCTGAACACACATCAGTGCCCATATTCAGTTATAGTCATAGCGCCACCTGCTGACAACAGGAAATGACATGTTTAACACTGTTACGGACTCCTAGAAACATATTGAAAAGCGTTAACAAGTCTTAAATAGGGTAGCAACATGCTACAAACATGCTAAAACATGTTAGCAACACTTAGCTAAGAGCTAAAGCATGCTATTAATACAAATACAAAAGGAAATTGCTGTAACTCATGTATATAATGTTGAATCTGACCCAAACTTAATATTCAACATGCTACAAACATAATAAAGCATGCTAGCAACACTTAGCTAATATGTTAAAGCATGCTAATAATACAATGAAACAGGAAGTTACTCTAACTCAGGCATACAATGTCCAATCAGCCCCAAACTTAACATGTTTGATAAGAATCCTGGCCTAAACACAAGCCAATGCCCGTATTCAGTTATAGTCATAGCGCCACCAGCTGGTAACAGGAAGCCACATGTTTAATACTGTTGTGGATGCCTAGCAACATTTTAAAAAAATTCAACAACTGTTAAACAGGGTAGCAACATGCTAGAAACATGCTATAACATGTTAGCAACATTTAGCTAAGTGCTAAAGCATACTCTTAATGCAATGAAACAGGAAGTTACTCTAACTCAGGCATGCAATGTCCAATCAGCCCCAAACTTCACATGTTTGATAACAGTCCTGACCTGAAGATATCTACATGCCAATATTCAGTTATAGTCATAGCGCCACCTACTGTCAACAGGAAGTGACATGTTTAACACTGTGACACATTATTAGCAACACACTAAAAAAGCCATTGAGTGCTAAACTAGTTTAAAACGTACCCAAACATGCTAGCAGCACTTACTTAGTGCTAAAGCATGTTGTTAAAGACATAAAACAGGAAGTTACTGTAACTCAGGCATGCAATGTCCAATCAGCCCCAAACTTCACATGTTTGATAAGACTTCTGGCCAGAAGATATATACATGCCCATATTCAGTTATAATCACAGCGCCACCTGCTGACAACAGGAAGTGACATTTAATGGTATTACGGACTCCTAGCAACATATTAAAAAGCGTTAGCAAGTTTTAAATAGGCTAGCATCATGCTAGAATCATGTTAAAACATGCTAGCAACACTTAGCTAAGAGCTAAAGCATGATATTAATACAAAGAAAAATAAGTGTAACTCATGCATACAATGTCCAATCTGACCCAAGCTTAATATGTTTGATAAGAGTCCTGGTCTGAACACAAGCCCATGCCTATATTCAGTTATAGTCATAGTGCCACCTGCTGGCAACAGAAAGTCACATGTTTAATACCGATGTGGATGCCCAGCAACATTTTAAAAATATCAACAAGTGTTAAATAGGGTAGCAACATGCTAGAAACATGTTAGCAACATTTAGCTAAGTGCTAAAGCATACTCTTAATGCAATGAAACAGGAAGTTACTGTAACTCAGGCATGCAATGTCCAATCAGCCCCAAACTTAATATGTTTGATAAGAGTCCTGGCCTGAATACATTTACATGCCAATATTTAGTTATAGTCATAGCGCCACCAGCTGGCAACAGCAAATTACTTGTTTTACACTAAACTAAGAATGCAATGTACAATTTGCACCAAACTTGACATGATTGCCAACAGTCCTGGCCTGAAGACATCTAAAAGCCAATATTTCGTAATAGCGCCACCTGTTGGTAGCAGGATATGTCATGACTTACACTCAAGCATGCCATGTTCAATCTTCACCAAACTTCATATGTTTGATAAAAGCGCCGGCCTGAACACATCTGCATGCCAATATTCAGTTATAGGCATAGCGCCACCAGCTGGCAGCAGGAAGATTGGCACATATCAATGACTTTGACATATTCCTCCTACATTTACTGTGTTAACAGCATAGTGCCCACCATTCGCCACAGATTGGCGGTGAGCCCGAGTGCGAGGGCCCTACCATCGCTGCTTGCAGCTTTAATTATTATTATTCTTCTTCTTCTCCAAAGTGAATCGCATTTTAGAGGACCTAAACATTCCCGAAAACTCACAAAACTTTGCACACACATCAAACCTGGCGAAAATTTACGTCTGATTTGGGTTTCAGAATTGGGTGTGGCAAAATGGCTCGACAGCGCCACCTTTAGACGTTCAGCGGTGTGCGCTTTCAGCTGTGATTCACGTACATGCACGGAAATCGGTACACACATGTAACACACCAAAACCTACAAAAAAGCCTCTTGGAGCAAAATCCGGAACCCAACAGGAAGTCGGTTAATATTAATATTCTCAACAAAATTTGTGTCATTTTTGCCTTTTTCAGGTGTCGTACTTGAACGAACTCCTCCTACAGATTTATTCGGATCAACGCCAAATTTGCTGAGTCTAGTCTAAATCCCTTTGTGACGTTAAATTGTGAAGATCTAGAGTTTTCATCGGAGGGCGTGTCCGTGGCGGCCTCGCAAATTTCGATGTTTCGCCATGAAAAAGGAAGTTGCTATAACTCAGGCATACAATGTCCTATCTGTCCCAAACTTCACATGTGTGATAACACTCCTGACCTGAAGACATCTACATGCCCATATTCAGTTTTACTCATAGCGCCACCTGCAGGCAACAGGAAGTGTCATGCTGTACTCTACAACCAACTCCAACTAGAGATTTATTCAGATCAACACCAAAATCGGTCAGTCTAATATAAAGGCCATAGCGATGTTAAATTGTGAAGATCTTGAGTTTTCGGTAAAGGGCGTGTCCGTGGCGGCCTGACAAATTTCGAGGTATCGCCATGGATATAAAACTTGTTATAACTCAGCCATAAAATGTCCGATTTGCCTCAAACTTCACATATTAGATAAGAGTCCTGGCCTGAACACATCTGAAGGCCAATATTCTATTATAATCACAGCGCCACCTGTTGGCAACAGGAAATGACTTGTATCAAACTCCTCCTAGAGATTTAATGATATCAACATTATATTTGGTCATTCTGATCTAGAGGCCTTAGAGATGTTAAATTGCAAAGATCTTGAGTTTTCGTTAAAGGGCGTGTCTGTGGCGGCGTGACAAAGTTTGATGTTTCGCCATGGACATAGAAGTTGTTATAACTCAGCCATAAAATGTCCGATCTGCCTCAAACTTCACAGGTTTGGTAAGAGTCCTGGCCTGAAGACACCTAAAGGCCAATATTCAGATATTATCATAGCGCCACCTGTTGGCAGCAGGATATATCATATCTTTCACTAACTCAAACATACCAAGGTCAATCTGCACCAAACTTCATATGTTTGATGAAAGTGGTGGCCTGAACACATCTACATGCCAATAATCAGTTATAGGCATAGCGCCACCAGCTGGCAGCAGGACATTTGGCACATTTAAGTGATTTTCATTTATTTTTCCTACATTTACTGTATTGAAAGCATACTGCCCACCGTTTGCTGTTTTCCTGAAGCCACCGGTCGGCGGTGAGCCCGGGTGCGAGGGCCCGTTCATCGCTGCTTGCAGCTTTAATTATTATTCTTCTTCTTCTCCGGAATGAATCGCATTTTTGAGGGCCTAAACATACCCGAAAACTCATGAAACTTTGCACACACATCAAACCTGGCGAAAATGGATGTCTGATATGGGTTTCAGAGATGGGTGTGGCAAAACGGCTCGATAGCGCCACCTTTACACGTTCCGCGGTGTGCGCTTTCAGCTATGATTCACGTACATGCATGAAAATCGGTACACGCATGTAACTCACCAATACCTACAAAAAAGCCTCCTGGGACAAAATCCGAAACCCAACAGGAAGTCGGTTATTATTAATTTTCTTAGCAAAATTTGTGTCATTTTTGCCATTTTCAGGCGTCGTACTTGAACGAACTCCTCCTAGAGATTTACTCTGATCAACGCCAAATTTGCAGAGTCTAGTCTAAAGCCCTTTGTGACGTTAAATTGTGAAGATCTAGAGTTTTCATCGGAGGGCGTGTCCGTGGCGGCCTCGCAAATTTCGATGTTTCGCCATGAAAAAGGAAGTTGCTATAACTCAGGCATACAATGTCCTATCTGTCCCAAACTTCACATGTGTGATAACACTCCTGACCTGAAGACATCTAGATGCCCATATTCAGTTATAGTCATAGCGCCACCTGCAGGCAACAGGAAGTGTCATGCTGTACTCTACAACCAACTCCTCCTAGAGATTTATTCAGATCAACACCAAAATCGGTCAGTCTAATATAAAGGCCGTAGCGATGTTAAATTGTGAAGATCTTGAGTTTTCGGTAAAGGGCGTGTCCGTGGCGGCCTGACAAATTTCGAGGTCTCGCCATGGATATAAAACTTGTTATAACTCAGCCATAAAATGTCCGATTTGCCTCAAACTTCACATATTCGATAAGAGTCCTGGCCTGAACACATCTGAAGGCCAATATTCTATTATAATCACAGCGCCACCTGTTGGCAACAGGAAATGACTTGTATCAAACTCCTCCTAGAGATTTAATGAAGTCAACATTATATTTGGCCATTCTGATCTAGAGGCCTTAGAGATGTTAAATTGTGAAGATCTTGAGTTTTCGTTAAAGGGCGTGTCTGTGGCGGCATGACAAAGTTTGATGTTTCGCCATAGACATATAAGTTGTTATAACTCAGCCATAAAATGTCCGATCTGCCTCAAACTTCACTGGTTTGGTAAGAGTCCTGGCCTGAAGACACCTAAAGGCCAATATTCAGATATTATCATAGTGCCACCTGTTGGCAGCAGGATATATCATATCTTTCACTCAAACTCAAACATACCAAGGTCAATCTGCACCAAACTTCATATGATTGATGAAAGTGGTGGCCTGAACACATCTACATGCCAATAATCAGTTATATGCATAGCGCCACCAGCTGGCAGCAGGTAATTTGGCACATTTAAGTGACTTTGATCTATTTTTCCTACATTTACTGTATTAAAAGCATACTGCCCACCGTTTGCTGTGTTCCTAAAGCCACCGGTCGGCGGTGAGCCCGTGTGCGAGGGCCCGTTCATCGCTGCTTGCAGCTTTAATTAGGGCCCGAGCCCAAAAGGGCGAAGGCCCTATTGTTCTTCTAAGGGTTCTTATTTTTTTTTATTTTTTTTTTTTTTAAACCTTCTGGGCACTTTTGGGGGCCTTAACATACTCAAAAACTCTTGAAAATTTGCACACACGTCAGAATCTGCGGCCATCAGGACGCCACAGAGGCTGGGACCCGGGCGTTGTTCAGGGCCTCTACAGCGCCCCCTGGAACACAGTTTGAAAACTTGATGTACTGCGCACACATACTTGCACGTATTGATATGAAACTCGGTACACATATAGATCTCACTGAGCCAAACAACTTTTGTACTCTATGTCATGGGCTGAACGCAACAGGAAGTGAGATATTTAGGGCTGTTTAAAAAGCGCATGCTCTGGAATTTAATGTACTCCTCCCAGGGTTTCCATAGGATTGTCACCAAACTCGGTCAGCATGATCTCAAGACATTGGGGACGCTAAATTGCGAGGGGATTTTGATATCTCGAACGGTTTGGCCGTGGCAAGGCGACAAAGTTATGGCGAGAAATGAGAAACAGGAAGTGTCTAATTACTGTTGCACACATTGCTTGATTCTTATGAAACTTCACCAGTTTGTTCGGTGTATGATGCCGATTCCATAAATGTGACTATTATGAGTCAAAGTTATAGCGCCACCAACTGGCAGCAGGAAGCGTGTCATTTTCAAAATCCTTTGAAATCAGCCTCTTAATTTTACTTGATTTTCTTCAAACTTCATCAAAATCATGTCAAAACACGGCCGATGAGAATATGTAAAGGGGTCGATGATAAATCAAATGCTGTTGCCATGGCAACGTGTCAAACTTTAAAATTTGATTCCTGTCTTTTCGAGGCAGATAACATGCTTAGAATTTCATGAAACTCAACACACACGTCAATATTAATGATAGTTAGACACTGGCAAAAGGTCATAAATGGGCGTGGAGCAGGCACTCTATAGCGCCATCTTTTGACAAAAGTTGGGGGGTTAGTTTTTCCTACAGTCACCAAACTCTGTACATATATTGTTCTCATCAACCTGGACAACTTTCTAAATCAAACTCATTAGCTAAGACCAACAGGAAGCCGGCTATTTTGATTTGAATGTGGATTTTTGGAAAAATCAGGCTCTAAACAAATTCACACTCCTTCTAAGAAAAATAAGGTATTCACACCAAACTTTTTTAACATGAAGAGAAGATTCTGAAGATGTTAAATTGCGAGCGAATTTGGGATATCTTGAACGGTGTTGACGTGGTGATTTTTTTTAAAGATGTAGTAAAAAACATAACCGTAATTTTTTTATATCTTTAAAGTGCAGCATCCAAACTCTTTACAACTTTTTTCACACAGAGATCTTATCATTCTGAGCAAGTGGTGTAAATATCAATTTTATACAAGCTTCTATGAATTAAAGAAAATTAAAAAAAGAAATTAGAAACCTGCTGTCACTCTGCCTGTGCCTGTCTGTGTTCAGTCACCATTGAGTCACTGAAGAGTGACTGAAGGGGGGAGGGGTGTAAGGGAGAGAGACCAGTGGAACATGCTGTTTTGCTTAAGACCATCTTTGAGGAAGATGCACATTGCTGTAGCGTAATCGACATAAATATGTCTGATATTTTGAGAAAATATAAAGGGTCATTAAATCTTTCATTGTTTGTATTTTGCAGTTGTTGTTTTTTATTTATTTTTACTGAACTGTACCATGAACTTGTCCTATTCAGTCACATAGCAAAAGATTAAGAAAAATACAACTTTTAAGCATGAGTGATTTATCTTCATTGTAGACAATATTTTCATAGTGTTATTTATTGAATATAAAATTATAATAATTAAAAATTTCAAGACAAACTTTGACAACAAAACAAACTTTGCTGTTATCTGTTCAAAACATCCGAAAACCATCATTTTAAGATCAGTTATATATATATCGCCCCATTAAAACACTCAACTTGATTTTTAAAGATATTTTGAAAGAATTAAGCGTTTATAGAGCACTTTGTGTATTGCTGTACACCCACATGAACTGTGTTCATGTTCATGTTAATTCACAGTACATAAACTAAAAGATACTAATTTACCTTTAAACAATATATGAATACTTTTTTTTAGCTTAATATTAATTAACATTAATAAATGCTATTTAATTATTGTTCATGTTAACTAATATAGTTAATGTTAACAAATGAAACTGGATGGCAACATTTTATATATTGTGTGTATGTGTCTCTGTGTTGATTTTAAAGTGTAACCCTTTCAATTCAGTAAACTTAAAATCCAAACTAGCAGAGGGTTACTGTGAATGCACTTGCCAACTGTGCACCGTTTTCCTTATTGATTCTTAGTTATGTAGCGCTTAAGAGTGATGTCTTATAACAGGAGTCACCAGCAAAGCAATATCCACATACAAATTGTACAGATAGGTAACGATTTAAGCAGAAGTGGTGAATGTAATGCAAGCAATAATAACATTTTGTTTCATGTTCTTATCATCATCATCAGAATATAGGGAAAATGTTCACATTTGGTTCACAGTTGGCATTATCTGAAGTCCTTGCAGGGGATTAGGTTTATAGCAAACTCCTCCTAGACATTTAATGAAATCAACATTATATTTGGTCAGTCGGATCTAGAGGCCTTAGAGATGTTAAATTGTGAAGATCTTGAGTTTCAGTAAAGGGCGTGTCCGTGGCGGCCTGACAAAGTTTGTTGTTTTGCCATGGACATAGGTGTAATAACTCAGCCATAAAATGTCTGATCTGCCTCAAACTTCAGAGGTTTGGTAAGAGTCTTGGCCTGAAGACACCTAAAGGCCAATATTCAGATATTATCATAGCGCCACCTGTTGACACCAGGATATATCATATCTTTCACTAACTCAAACATACCAAGGTCAATCTGCACCAAACTTCATATGTTTGATAATAGTGCTGGCCTGAACACATCTACATGCCATTTATAGGCATAGCGCCACCAGCTGCCAATGGGAAGTTTGGCACATTTAAATGACTTATGACATATTTCTCATATATTTACTGTATTAAAAGCATACTGCCCACCGTTTGCTGTTTTCCTAAAGCCACCGGTCGGCGGTGAGCCCGGGTGCGAGGGCCCGTTCATCGCTGCTTGCAGCTTTAATTTTTTTTTTTTTTTTTTTTTTTTTTCAACCGTTTGGGCACTTTTGGGGGCCTTAACATACTCAAAAACTCTTGAAAATTTGCACACACGTTGGAATCTGCCGTCGTCCGGACGCCACAGAGGCTGGGACCCGGGCGTGGTTCAGGGCCTCTACAGCGCCCCCTGGAACACAGTTTGAAAACTTGATGTACTGCGCACACATACTTACACGTATTGATATGAAACTCAGTACACATATAGAACTCATCGAGCTGAACAACTTTTGTACTCTATGTCATAGGCTCCACGCAACAGGAAGTGAGATATTTAGGGCTGTTTAAAAAGCGCCTGCTCTGGAATTTAACGTACTCCTCCCAGGGTTTCCATAGGATTGTCACCAAACTCGGTCAGCATGATCTCAAGACATTGGGGACGCTAAATTGCGAGGGGATTTTTGATATCTCGAACGGTTTGGCCGTGGCAAGGCGACAAAGTTATGGCGAGAAATGAGAAACAGGAAGTGTCTAATAACTGTTGTACGCATTGCCTGATTCTGATGAAACTTCACCAGTTTGTTCGTTGTATGATGCCGATTCCATAAATGTGACTATTATGAGTCATAGTTATAGCGCCACCAACTGGCAGCAGGAAGCGTGTCATTTTCAAAATGCTTTGAAATCAGCCTCTTAATTTTACTCGATTTTCTTTAAACTTCATCAAAATCATGTCAAAACACGGCCGATAAGAATATGTAAAGGGGTCGATGATAAATCAAATGCTGTTGCCATGGCAACGTCTCAAACTTTAAAATTAGATTCCTGTCTTTTCAAGGCAGATAACATGTTTAGAATTTCATGAAACTCAACACACACATCAATATTAATGATAGTTAGACACATAAGTAACGCTAAGGTACATTTAATTTAGCTGAAAGGGAATCGAATATGATTCAATAGGGAATTTGAACAGAGTCGCTGTTTTACGGCTGTTCAGAGTCGACTCGCGATTCATTGAACTAGCCGTACAATCATGACTCTGCAATGGATGTTACTATATAGAATATAGTGAAAACACTATATATTAGCACGGTAGCAAAATCAACAGTTTAAGGCAAGGCAAGTTTATTTATATAGCACATTTCATACACAATGGTAATTCAAAGTGCTGTACATAAAAATGAATTAAAATCACAATAGAACATCACATCACATCACATAAAAAGCATAAAAATCATCTTACGTCAGTACAGATAGTCAGACTATACTCTGTCTTACCTTACTACGCAATCACACAGTAATTACTAATCAGACAGTCAGACTATACACTGTCTTGCCTAATCATGCAATCACACAGTATTTCGATTTGTATAGCGCTCTTCCCAGCCTCTCGCTGAGGGTATTCTTACGTCAGTACAGATAGTCGGACTATACTCTGTCTTACCTTACTACGCAAACAAACAGTAATTATTAATCAGACAGTCAGACTATACTCTGTCTTGCCCAACCATGCAATCACACAGTATTTCAATTTGTATAGCGCTCTTCCCAGCCTCTCGCTGAGGGTATTCTTACGTCAGTACAGATAGTCAGACTATACTCTGTCTTACCTTACTACGCAATCAAACAGTAATTATTAATCAGACAGTCAAACTATACTCTGTCTTGCCCAACCATGCAATCACACAGTATTTCAATTTGTATAGCGCTCTTCCCAGCCTCTCGCTGAGGGTATTCTTACGTCAGTACAGATAGTCAGACTACACTCTGTCTTGTCCAACCATGCAATCACACAGTATTTTAAAATTAATTAGCACAGTAGAATGATTATACATAAAATAATGCAGTCTGTTCGGACGTAGCACAGACATAAAAAGGAATTAAAGCTGCAAGTAGCGATGAACGGGCCCTCGCACACGGGCTCATCGCCGACCGGTGGCTTTAGGAACACAGCAAATGGTGGGTAGTATGCTTTTAATACAGTAAAAATAGGAGAAATATGTCAAAGTCACTTAAATGTGCCAAATTCCCTGCTGCCAGCTGGTGGTGCTATGCCTATAACTGATTATTGGCATGTAGATGTGTTCAGGCCAGCACTATTATTAAACATATGAAGTTTGGTGCAAATTGACCTTGGTATGTTTGAGTTAGTGAAAGATATGATATATCCTGCTGCCAACAGGTGGCACTATGATAATATCTGAAGGTTGGCCTTTAGGTGTCTTCAGGCCAGGACTCTTACCAAACCTGTGAAGTTTGAGGCAGATCGGACATTTTATGGCTGAGTTATAACAACTTCTATGTCCATGGCGAAACATCATATTTTGTCACGCCGCCTCAGACACGCCCTTTAACGAAAACTCAAGATCTTCGCAATTTAACATCTCTAAGACCTCTAGATCAGACTGACCAAATATAATGTTGATATCATTAAATCTCTAGGAGGAGTTTGCTACAAGTCATTTCCTGTTGCCAACAGGTGGCGCTGTGATTATAATAGAATTTTGGCCCTCAGATGTGTTCAGGCCAGGACTCTTATCAAATATGTGAAGTTTGAGGCAAATCGGACATTTTATGGCTGAGTTATAATAAGTTTTATATCCATGGCGAGACCTCGAAATTTGTCAGGCCATCACGGACACGCCCTTCAACGAAAACTCAAGATCTTCGCAATTTAACATCACTAAAGCCTTTTTATTAGACTGACCGATTTTGGTGTTGATCTGTATAAATCTCTAGGAGGAGTTTGTTGTAGAGTACAGCATGACACTTCCTGTTGCCAGCAGGTGGCGCTATGCTTATAACAGAATATGGACATGTAGATGTCTTCAGGTCAGGAGTGTTATCACACATGTAAAGTTTAGGACAACTGGCAGCAGGAAGCGTGTCATTTTCAAAATCCTTTGAAATCAGCCTCTTAATTTTACTTGATTTTCTTCAAACTTCATCAAAATCATGTCAAAACACGGCCGATGAGAATATGTAAAGGGGTCGATGATAAATCAAATGCTGTTGCCATGGCAACGTGTCAAACTTTAAAATTTGATTCCTGTCTTTTCGAGGCAGATAACATGCTTAGAATTTCATGAAACTCAACACACACGTCAATATTAATGATAGTTAGACACTGGCAAAAGGTCATAAATGGGCGTGGAGCAGGCACTCTATAGCGCCATCTTTTGACAAAAGTTGGGGGGTTAGTTTTTCCTACAGTCACCAAACTCTGTACATATATTGTTCTCATCAACCTGGACAACTTTCTAAATCAAACTCATTAGCTAAGACCAACAGGAAGCCGGCTATTTTGATTTGAATGTGGATTTTTGGAAAAATCAGGCTCTAAACAAATTCACACTCCTTCTAAGAAAAATAAGGTATTCACACCAAACTTTTTTAACATGAAGAGAAGATTCTGAAGATGTTAAATTGCGAGCGAATTTGGGATATCTTGAACGGTGTTGACGTGGTGATTTTTTAAAGATGTAGTAAAAAACATAACCGTAATTTTTTTATATCTTTAAAGTGCAGCATCCAAACTCTTTACAACTTTTTTCACACAGAGATCTTATCATTCTGAGCAAGTGGTGTAAATATCAATTTTATACAAGCTTCTATGAATTAAAGAAAATTAAAAAAAGAAATTAGAAACCTGCTGTCACTCTGCCTGTGCCTGTCTGTGTTCAGTCACCATTGAGTCACTGAAGAGTGACTGAAGGGGGGAGGGGTGTAAGGGAGAGAGACCAGTGGAACATGCTGTTTTGCTTAAGACCATCTTTGAGGAAGATGCACATTGCTGTAGCGTAATCGACATAAATATGTCTGATATTTTGAGAAAATATAAAGGGTCATTAAATCTTTCATTGTTTGTATTTTGCAGTTGTTGTTTTTTATTTATTTTTACTGAACTGTACCATGAACTTGTCCTATTCAGTCACATAGCAAAAGATTAAGAAAAATACAACTTTTAAGCATGAGTGATTTATCTTCATTGTAGACAATATTTTCATAGTGTTATTTATTGAATATAAAATTATAATAATTAAAAATTTCAAGACAAACTTTGACAACAAAACAAACTTTGCTGTTATCTGTTCAAAACATCCGAAAACCATCATTTTAAGATCAGTTATATATATATCGCCCCATTAAAACACTCAACTTGATTTTTAAAGATATTTTGAAAGAATTAAGCGTTTATAGAGCACTTTGTGTATTGCTGTACACCCACATGAACTGTGTTCATGTTCATGTTAATTCACAGTACATAAACTAAAAGATACTAATTTACCTTTAAACAATATATGAATACTTTTTTTTAGCTTAATATTAATTAACATTAATAAATGCTATTTAATTATTGTTCATGTTAACTAATATAGTTAATGTTAACAAATGAAACTGGATGGCAACATTTTATATATTGTGTGTATGTGTCTCTGTGTTGATTTTAAAGTGTAACCCTTTCAATTCAGTAAACTTAAAATCCAAACTAGCAGAGGGTTACTGTGAATGCACTTGCCAACTGTGCACCGTTTTCCTTATTGATTCTTAGTTATGTAGCGCTTAAGAGTGATGTCTTATAACAGGAGTCACCAGCAAAGCAATATCCACATACAAATTGTACAGATAGGTAACGATTTAAGCAGAAGTGGTGAATGTAATGCAAGCAATAATAACATTTTGTTTCATGTTCTTATCATCATCATCAGAATATAGGGAAAATGTTCACATTTGGTTCACAGTTGGCATTATCTGAAGTCCTTGCAGGGGATTAGGTTTATAGCAAACTCCTCCTAGACATTTAATGAAATCAACATTATATTTGGTCAGTCGGATCTAGAGGCCTTAGAGATGTTAAATTGTGAAGATCTTGAGTTTCAGTAAAGGGCGTGTCCGTGGCGGCCTGACAAAGTTTGTTGTTTTGCCATGGACATAGGTGTAATAACTCAGCCATAAAATGTCTGATCTGCCTCAAACTTCAGAGGTTTGGTAAGAGTCTTGGCCTGAAGACACCTAAAGGCCAATATTCAGATATTATCATAGCGCCACCTGTTGACACCAGGATATATCATATCTTTCACTAACTCAAACATACCAAGGTCAATCTGCACCAAACTTCATATGTTTGATAATAGTGCTGGCCTGAACACATCTACATGCCATTTATAGGCATAGCGCCACCAGCTGCCAATGGGAAGTTTGGCACATTTAAATGACTTATGACATATTTCTCATATATTTACTGTATTAAAAGCATACTGCCCACCGTTTGCTGTTTTCCTAAAGCCACCGGTCGGCGGTGAGCCCGGGTGCGAGGGCCCGTTCATCGCTGCTTGCAGCTTTAATTTTTTTTTTTTTTTTTTTTTTTTTTCAACCGTTTGGGCACTTTTGGGGGCCTTAACATACTCAAAAACTCTTGAAAATTTGCACACACGTTGGAATCTGCCGTCGTCCGGACGCCACAGAGGCTGGGACCCGGGCGTGGTTCAGGGCCTCTACAGCGCCCCCTGGAACACAGTTTGAAAACTTGATGTACTGCGCACACATACTTACACGTATTGATATGAAACTCAGTACACATATAGAACTCATCGAGCTGAACAACTTTTGTACTCTATGTCATAGGCTCCACGCAACAGGAAGTGAGATATTTAGGGCTGTTTAAAAAGCGCCTGCTCTGGAATTTAACGTACTCCTCCCAGGGTTTCCATAGGATTGTCACCAAACTCGGTCAGCATGATCTCAAGACATTGGGGACGCTAAATTGCGAGGGGATTTTTGATATCTCGAACGGTTTGGCCGTGGCAAGGCGACAAAGTTATGGCGAGAAATGAGAAACAGGAAGTGTCTAATAACTGTTGTACGCATTGCCTGATTCTGATGAAACTTCACCAGTTTGTTCGTTGTATGATGCCGATTCCATAAATGTGACTATTATGAGTCATAGTTATAGCGCCACCAACTGGCAGCAGGAAGCGTGTCATTTTCAAAATGCTTTGAAATCAGCCTCTTAATTTTACTCGATTTTCTTTAAACTTCATCAAAATCATGTCAAAACACGGCCGATAAGAATATGTAAAGGGGTCGATGATAAATCAAATGCTGTTGCCATGGCAACGTCTCAAACTTTAAAATTAGATTCCTGTCTTTTCAAGGCAGATAACATGTTTAGAATTTCATGAAACTCAACACACACATCAATATTAATGATAGTTAGACACATAAGTAACGCTAAGGTACATTTAATTTAGCTGAAAGGGAATCGAATATGATTCAATAGGGAATTTGAACAGAGTCGCTGTTTTACGGCTGTTCAGAGTCGACTCGCGATTCATTGAACTAGCCGTACAATCATGACTCTGCAATGGATGTTACTATATAGAATATAGTGAAAACACTATATATTAGCACGGTAGCAAAATCAACAGTTTAAGGCAAGGCAAGTTTATTTATATAGCACATTTCATACACAATGGTAATTCAAAGTGCTGTACATAAAAATGAATTAAAATCACAATAGAACATCACATCACATCACATAAAAAGCATAAAAATCATCTTACGTCAGTACAGATAGTCAGACTATACTCTGTCTTACCTTACTACGCAATCACACAGTAATTACTAATCAGACAGTCAGACTATACACTGTCTTGCCTAATCATGCAATCACACAGTATTTCGATTTGTATAGCGCTCTTCCCAGCCTCTCGCTGAGGGTATTCTTACGTCAGTACAGATAGTCGGACTATACTCTGTCTTACCTTACTACGCAAACAAACAGTAATTATTAATCAGACAGTCAGACTATACTCTGTCTTGCCCAACCATGCAATCACACAGTATTTCAATTTGTATAGCGCTCTTCCCAGCCTCTCGCTGAGGGTATTCTTACGTCAGTACAGATAGTCAGACTATACTCTGTCTTACCTTACTACGCAATCAAACAGTAATTATTAATCAGACAGTCAAACTATACTCTGTCTTGCCCAACCATGCAATCACACAGTATTTCAATTTGTATAGCGCTCTTCCCAGCCTCTCGCTGAGGGTATTCTTACGTCAGTACAGATAGTCAGACTACACTCTGTCTTGTCCAACCATGCAATCACACAGTATTTTAAAATTAATTAGCACAGTAGAATGATTATACATAAAATAATGCAGTCTGTTCGGACGTAGCACAGACATAAAAAGGAATTAAAGCTGCAAGTAGCGATGAACGGGCCCTCGCACACGGGCTCATCGCCGACCGGTGGCTTTAGGAACACAGCAAATGGTGGGTAGTATGCTTTTAATACAGTAAAAATAGGAGAAATATGTCAAAGTCACTTAAATGTGCCAAATTCCCTGCTGCCAGCTGGTGGTGCTATGCCTATAACTGATTATTGGCATGTAGATGTGTTCAGGCCAGCACTATTATTAAACATATGAAGTTTGGTGCAAATTGACCTTGGTATGTTTGAGTTAGTGAAAGATATGATATATCCTGCTGCCAACAGGTGGCACTATGATAATATCTGAAGGTTGGCCTTTAGGTGTCTTCAGGCCAGGACTCTTACCAAACCTGTGAAGTTTGAGGCAGATCGGACATTTTATGGCTGAGTTATAACAACTTCTATGTCCATGGCGAAACATCATATTTTGTCACGCCGCCTCAGACACGCCCTTTAACGAAAACTCAAGATCTTCGCAATTTAACATCTCTAAGACCTCTAGATCAGACTGACCAAATATAATGTTGATATCATTAAATCTCTAGGAGGAGTTTGCTACAAGTCATTTCCTGTTGCCAACAGGTGGCGCTGTGATTATAATAGAATTTTGGCCCTCAGATGTGTTCAGGCCAGGACTCTTATCAAATATGTGAAGTTTGAGGCAAATCGGACATTTTATGGCTGAGTTATAATAAGTTTTATATCCATGGCGAGACCTCGAAATTTGTCAGGCCATCACGGACACGCCCTTCAACGAAAACTCAAGATCTTCGCAATTTAACATCACTAAAGCCTTTTTATTAGACTGACCGATTTTGGTGTTGATCTGTATAAATCTCTAGGAGGAGTTTGTTGTAGAGTACAGCATGACACTTCCTGTTGCCAGCAGGTGGCGCTATGCTTATAACAGAATATGGACATGTAGATGTCTTCAGGTCAGGAGTGTTATCACACATGTAAAGTTTAGGACAGATCGGACATTGTATGCCTGAGATATAGAAATGTCCTTTTTCATGGCGAAACATTGAAATTTGAGAGACCGCCACGGAGACGCCCTCCGATGAAAACTCTAGATCTTCGCAATTTAACGTCACAAAGTGCTTTAGATTAGACTCAGCAAATTTGGCGTTGATCCGAATAAATCTCTAGGAGGAGTTCGTTCAAGTACGAGGCCTGAAAATGGCAAAAATGACACACAATTTGCTGAAAAAATGAAAAATAACCGACTTCCTGTTGGGTGTCAAATTTTGCTCCAAGAGGCTTTTTGTAGGTATTGGACTGGTGAAGTTTCATCAGAATCAGGCAATGTGTGTAACAGTTATTAGACACTTCCTGTTTCTCATTTCTCGCCATAACTTTGTCGCCTTGCCACGGCCAAACCATTCAAGATATCAAAAATTCCCCTCGCAATTTAGCGTCCCCAATGTCTTGAGATCATGCTGAGCGAGTTTGGTGACAATCCTATGGAAATCCTGGGAGGAGTACGTTAAATTCCAGAGCATGCGCTTTTTAAACAGCCCTTAATATCTCACTTCCTGTGGGGTGGAGCCCATGACATAGAGTACAAAAGTTGTTCAGCTTGATGAGTTCTATATGTGTACCGAGTTTTATATCAATACGTGCAAGTATGTGTGCGCAGTACATCAAGTTTTCAAACTGTGTTCCAGGGGGCGCTGTAGAGACCCTGAACCACGCCCGGGTCCCAGCCTCTGTGGCGTCCTGATGGCCGCAGATTCCGACGTGTGTGCAAATTTTCAAGAGTTTTTGAGTATGTTAAGGCCCCCAAAAGTGCCCGGAAGTTTGAAAAAAAAAAAATTAAAAAAAATTAAAGCTGCAAGCAGCGATGACCGGGCCCTCGCTGTCTGTGCAGTCGCCATCCCAATAGCATCAAGGAAAACGGTGCCCAGTTGGCAAATGCAATCACAGTAACCCTTCTTGAAAGGGTTAATTAAAATCAACACACAGACACATACAGACAATATTTAAAATTTTGCCATCCAGTTTAATTTGTTAACATTAACTATATTACTTAACATGAACAATAATTAAATAGCATTTATTAATGTTAATTAATATTAAACATAAAAAAAGTATTCATAGATTATTAAAAGGTACATTAGTACATTTATTTATATTGGTAATATATATTTAAAATATTTGTGGGTTCATGTATTTATAACACATTATAAGGGTATTCTTAAGGCATTATAATGAATGCATAATACATTATAAAAACCTTATAATATGTTGTATCATCTCATGAGCATTCATAAGAACAGTTTTAATTTATTAGAATTTTTAGTTTTTTTATTATAGCTTTTATGAGTATGATTACCTCCTCATAGTTGTAATGTATAAGTCTCATATTTTGCCATCTTACTGATGTCACTTTACTTAAAGCATATAAAGACCACTTATAAGTAATAATAATAATATTTCTCAAATAGCCATAAGATCAGGTATCAGATCAGATGAATGTATAATATGATCAGTTTAATTATTTTGATGGTACCCATTAGACAGCTTTTTATAAGTAACTCTGCAACTGCATGTCAACTAGCAGTAATTATTATTAGTAGTGTGGTAAATATATGCTAACAATGTATTTTGTCAGTTCCCCAAAAGACAAACTGATTATAAGTAACTTTGCAAGAACACAAACCGTCTACTTACATTTACATTTACATATATTCATTTAGCCGACGCTTTTATCCAAAGCAACTTACAATTGGGAATACAACAAGTGATTCATCCTAAGGAGGCAGATCAACATAGGAAGTGTTCAAAAATACAATATATCAGGCATTGTTAGAAGAGTGCAGGCTAGAAGGAGAAGATCAAGAAAGAGAGGAAAAACAGGCTAGAGGGGAGGATCAAGAAGAGGAGAATTTTTTTTTTTTTATTGAGTCACATAGTGTCGAAAAAGATGGGTTTTCAGCAGTCGTTTGAAAGCTGTTAAGGAGTCTGCATTCCGGATAGGGGTGGGAAGATCATTCCACCAGGCAGGGACATTGAACGAGAATGTTCTGGACAGTGATTTAATACCTCTCTGTGGTGGTACAGTGAGGCGTCTTTCACTAGAAGATCTCAGTCTTCTGGAAGGAGTGTAGATGTGTAGTAGTGTATGGAGGTAGGCAGGTGATGATCCGGTGGCTGTCCTATATGCCAGCATCAGTGTCTTGAATTTGATGCGTGCTGTAACCGGTAGCCAGTGCAGAGATATGAAGAGAGGTGTGACATGGGCCTTTTTGGGCTCGTTG
>NW_027394280.1:568851-599682 GCF_049309525.1 Garra rufa | reverse complement strand
GTTTTGTTTTTAAGGAAAAAAATGATTATATAAATAAAGCGATTTGAAAAGTCAAAGTCTCTCTCTTCTCTCTCTCTCTCTCTCTCTCTGCATATCGTATTTTTTTTACGTTTTAAGTATCTTTAAAATACAGTGTCCTGTAAAATGCAGGTTTCTTTTTTTCGCTGAGTGTATTTCTGTAATACAGTGTTAAAGGATTAGTTCACACAAAAATGGAAATTTCCTAATCATGTAATAAACTCCCTTTGCAATTGTGACAGTGGTGTCATTTTTGTTTAATGTAGAACCTCTTTAATACATTTTATCAGTTTTTTGAAGGTCCCAGAGTGGAGACATGTAGGCACTCTCAGACTCGAATACGGGACTCGAGACTCGACTCGGACTCGAACACTGGGGACTTGAGACTCGACTCGGACTCGAACTCTGGTAATGGTGACTCGACTTGGACTCGGACTCGAACACTGGGACTCGAGACTCGACTCGACAGTTGGTGACTCGACTACAACACTGACAGCCATAGTGTCTTTTGCGCTGCGCACATAAGATCGTTATTTCAAATGTACACGCACACTGTGCGCGCTCATAATGAACCGCAGGTTATGTGACATGAACCAACCAATCGGCTTCATCCTTTCCCTTAATAACATTGAAAGCACTGCCAAGTTGTAGAAACAGCTTATCATAGCTGTACAGGAATAACCAGTGATTTTTAATGCTAGAAATCCATTTACCCTTTGCTGAATCTTCATTGAATCCATGAAGTGTGCAGGTCATGGTTGCTTAGTATTAGTTATAATAATAATAACAAGAAATTATTATATTATTGTAATACACACACACACACACACACACACACACACACACACACCACACTATATATATATATATATACATATATATGAATAAAATGATATACCTAACTGATGATCAATAAATTATAGGTACAAGCTAATAACAAAGTGTATCATCAACTTTGCAACAAAGGGACTACTACAGGACCGGAAACAGGAAATGGGAAGTTGAGAAAAAACTAAAAGTCAACAAATTATCAGGGTGTGAAGCTAAAAATGTATTTGTTACATGTAGCTAACATGTGATCCACATGTTAAAACCAATTTTAACACATGAAAAATTTCCACATGTGCTCTATTATGTTGCACATGTGGAAAATTTGTGGACACATGTGATCACATGTGGAAAACTCATGGTGAAATTCATGTGGTTTTTCTGTAAGGGATCACATCAGACCAAAAGAAACTAAAACAAGCGGCTTATCTAGACCTGACAGAAAAACTAAAAAACTTAGAAATAAAATACCAAAACACCCAAAAAACTCAACTCCTACAGGAAATGAAGACCATAAAAGAGGGAATAAACAAAATCCTGGAGGAAGAGATAGAGAAAAAGTTTAGGTTTGTGAAACAGGAATATTATGAAACTGGCCCTAAAGCTGCCAGATTACTGGCAAGACGTTTTAAAAAACAACAGGCATTAAACACAATATATAAAATAAGAGATCAGTCAGATCAACTAAAATACAAAGATGTAGAAATAGAAAGAATATTTAAAGACTACCATAAAAACCTATATACACAAATGCCCTCATCAAGTGAGGAGGCGAAAAGACAGTTTCTCAACTCACTCGATCTGCCATCTATTGGAAAATGCCAAAATGAAAAAGAGCTCACAACTCCTATAACACCTGAGGAAATATCCAAGGCTATAACTAAACTTAAAGCAAATAAAACCCCGGGAGGAGACGGATTTCTGAGTGGTACAGGACTTTTAAAAAAGGAATTGGTACCTCTCCTTGCAGATTCTTTTAATTGTACTCTTAAAGAAGGCCACTTAGCACCATCCTGGAAAGAGGCGATAATTTCCATAATCCCGAAAGAAGGTAAGGACATAGAATATTGTAATAGACCAATATCAATAGTAAATGTAGATTGTAAAATATATACATCTATTATAGCACAAAGATACGAGAAATTTATAGATGAGCTAATTGACGAAGACCAAACCGGCTTCATTGTAGGGCATCAGACACAAGACAGCATTAGAAGAACCATACAGAAAATTAACACAATACAAATTAATAAAAACAGTGCTGCTCTGCTAAGTCTCGATGCTGAAAAAGCGTTTGACAGTGTAAATTGGAATTTCCTGTACTAAGTATTAGAACGATTTGGATTTAATAAAGACTCAATCAATTGTATCAAAACTATCTATCAAAACCCTATAGCCAGAATAAAAGTTAATGGGAGCCTAACAGAAAGAATAATATTAGGAAGAGGTACGCATCAGGGATGCTGCCTATCACCGCTCCTCTTTGCCATATATATTGAGCCAATAACACAAGCGATAAGGCAGAGTGAGTAAATAAAAGGGATTACTATCAATGGAGAGAAACATATAATAAGCCTATTTGCGGACAATATTATAATATACTTAGACAGCCCTAGTACGACTCTTACACAACTAATGTATCTTATAAACAAATTCCGCGAACACTCAGGATACAAAATAAACGTGAACAAAACGCAGATCTTAACCTTTAACTATACCCCACCTATACAAATCAAGAAAATCTATAATTTAAAATGGCGATCAAACTACGATCTACAAAGTAAATTATGATCGGATCCATCTTCAAATTAGTAGAGACATAGAAAGATGGTCCATCCTGTCAATAGATCTGAATTCCAGTATTGATGTAATTAAAATTAACATTCTCCCTAGACTGTTATATTTTTTTCAGTGTCTACCTATTAAGATTCCACAAGAAATGTTCAGAACCTGGGATAAGATGTTCTCTAGGTTCATATGGAATGGAAAAAGACCACGGATAAGATATAGCACACTACAATTAGGAAAAGACAAAGGAGGTATGGCACTTCCTAATTTGAAATACTATTACTTTGCGGCACAACTTTGACCAGTGTTAAAGTGGTGTGACAGAGGCTATACTGCGAGATGGAAAGACATTGAGAAGACAGCGGCGGGTGTCCCAACCCAGTCCTTGATTGGTAATGCTACATTAATGAAGTCAAAACAAGACACAATTGACCCAATAACTCTACACACACTAAATATCTGGTTCGATTTTATCAAACAACACAAATTAGAGAGGGAATTAAAATTACTCAGTTGGTTCGCATATGATGACGAGTTTAAACCAAGCGTTAGTGACCACAATTTCAGGAGCTGGGGTGGGAAAGGACTTACAGCCATGTGTACACTGTTAGAGAATGGGAAGATAATGAGCTTCCAAGAGCTAAAGACAAGCTATGGATTAGAAAATAGGGACCACTTCAGATACTTACAGTTAAGAGACTACTTCATGAAGGAAATAAAAATTGTGAAAACTTTAAATGGTGTACTTGATGTATTGACTAAGACGTACAGTGGAACTTATTTTAAGGTAATATCAGTATTGTACCAAAGCCTGAGAGACTCAGAAGCAACTTCCACGCTATACATATAAAAAAATGGGAAAGAGAATTAAATAAATGTATTACCCAAGAAGAATAGCAAGATATGTGTGAAACGCAACACTCAACTACAAATTCTAGAATATGGAGAGAATTTGGATGGAAAAATCTGACCCGATACTTCATTACACCTAAATGGAAGAGTAAACAAACTGGCTCCCAACATATATGTTGGCGGTTATGTGGAGAGAAAGAAGCAAACCACACACACATCTTTTGGAATTGTCATAAACTTAATTCATTCTGGGAAAATGTGCACAATATAATGAAAGATATTCTAGGATATGTAATACCCAAGGAATCTAAAGTTATGTACCTTGGAAGTTTGAAAAGTCATGTGTAAGAAGAAGATAGATATTTAACTAAAATATTACTGGTCACATGTAAGAAAGCAATAACAAGAAATTGGTACAAGGCCAAACCCCCCAATACAAATCAGTGGTTAGAGATCGTGAGAGAGGTCTACACCATGGAACGAATGACATATCGGCTTAGAATGAAAGAAAATGCCTTTAATAATAAATGGGAATAATGGATGCAATATGACACTGAAACTGATGCTTAAAGATTGATTGTTTCAAGTACTTTATTTTAAATAATAGATACCAGCAACTGTTACTGTTACTGTTTGTTTTGTTTGCTGTATTTCTCCACATCTGTTTAATGCAACAGTGTAATACACTGTTTCTGCTTAAATGTGGGAAAAAAAGAAAACCTTCAATAAAAAAAATAAGTGAAAAAAAAAGAAAACAAGCAGAGTCATTAAAGGGTTCGATGCAGAGGAGGTACAACAGACCAGCGCAGTTGGCTGCTCAACGAGGGTCTGGGGTGTCTTCACGGCCCCCACCAGCCAAGAGGCCGGCGGCAGCGACA
Organism: Garra rufa; assembly: GCF_049309525.1. Taxonomy (NCBI): domain Eukaryota; kingdom Metazoa; phylum Chordata; class Actinopteri; order Cypriniformes; family Cyprinidae; genus Garra; species Garra rufa. Next base: position 595,318 of record NW_027394280.1, on the reverse strand, counting down.
GCACCGAGGCCCGGTGCCTGGGAGTCGGGGCGGGCACGCACGCAGTATTTCCACGTCACGTTCCACCCGGGGCACAGAAAGTTTCTGAGGTTCTCCTTCAAAGGGATGCCATACGAATTTCAAGTCCTGCCCTTCGGGTTTTCCCTGGTCCCATGGGTCTTTACGAAGTGTGTGTCTGGCACTGGCACTGTTACGGCATCAGGGCATAAGAGTGTTCGCATATTTGGACGACCTACTCCTGGCCGTAGAGAGCAAACGATGTTACAGACACAAATACTTGTCTCTCATTTACGGGCTCTTAGATTTTTAATAAATCTACGGGAGAGCTCCCTGTTTCCGAGTCAGCAGATTTCATATCTCGGTTTAGAGATAGATTCCGTACAGAACACAGCTATCCTGTCGGTACGAAGGGCGAGGGACTTTTGCAGCAGTCTGGCCCATTTCCAGCTGGGCAAGCGGATCCATTTTCACCTGGTGTTAAAACAGCTGGGGCTCATGGCCTCGATGATAGCAGTCGTCCAGCTGGGACTCCTTTTTATGCGTGCATTCCCAGAGGTGGGCGATGAGCACGAATGGGCGATGGGCATTTGAACAGCCAGGTGATAATTACGTCAGCATGCATTCAGGCTCTGATTCCCTGGAGAAACCCCGCCTTGTTGTCGAAGGGGATTCACCTGGGCAGAGTTACTTCACATATAGTGGTGTCGACAGATGCGTCATTACAGGGATGGGGAGCCCTGTAAGAGGGGTGTGGTCAGAGGATCTGAAGCAGCGTCATATGAATAATTTGGAGTTGCAGGCGGTTTATCTGGCACTGGAACACTTTGCGCAGCGCTTACAGGCCAGACATGTGTTAATCAAGACTGACAACATGACTGTAGTGTCGTATATATACCGCTCTCTTCCCCTGTTGCAACTCGCATGGAAGCTTCTGATATGAAGCAACAAATATCTAGCATCGCTCAAGGCAGTACACGTCCCAGGCCATCTGAATGGTGGGGCGGACATATTGTCCAGGGGTGGTCCGCAAGACAGGGAATTGAAGAGGCGTGTTTTTGAAGAATGGAGTGGGCGTAAATTCCTATCACTGTATCAGTGCCTGATTGCGGAGATTAAGGGGGCGTGGCGTCTGAGGCCCGTTGCGAAATCAATGGTGCCTTCGTGGGATTTGGTTCTCGTTCTGGACGCCATGTGTGAAATTCAATTCTTTGCAAAGTGTATTTTAGTCTTGTTATCGAAATCAAGTCCAAATTTAATTTGCCAAGAGCAGGAAAGTTGGGATCACGGGACTGATCAGATGACATTGTGATTTATGGTTGGGAGGAGCAACTAACAGTCCTTTGAATTAGGAAAATGTTTTAATTGGTCAAGACACCATTTGGGATGTGTCCAAAAGCTGAGTTTAAAAACTCAGGACACCTTCAAATCGCCCTCTTACTCTCTCACGCTTACTCCATACCCTTGCTCTCTTGTGCCGCCGCGTCTCGACGCTGCCTGGCCTGCATGCCATACGCTGCTCTAAAGGAAACATGAGGAGATCATTACACTTCTGTCTTTTACTTTTAATCTTTTTATTTCTCTTAAGTTTTGTGCAAGCCGCGACCGACCCAAACATCTTCGCGGACCTGAACTTTAACAGCGCACAACTCTCACATCCAGCCAACGCCCAAGAAGACATCACATTGACCGACCACCAACCAATCAGCAACCTCGGGAAAACCCTTTAGAATGAGCGACAGTGTCATGATTGGGGCTGTGGGGTTTCCCTCAGCCACCTGAGGTCGCTGTTCCTGCACTGCACTTCTGATAGCATTCACCTGTCCTTGTCATTAACACTGATTCACTCACATCTGTTCACTATTATCCGGTCTTTAAATACTCTCACCTTTCTCTCCTGCTTCATGTCTGTATTGTCTCGTCTCCTGTGTATTATCAGATCTTGGCTTTTGATTTAGTTTTTGATTTTGTTATTTAGTCTTTCAGTTTGTGCCGTGTTGACCTTTTGGTTTTGTTTGTTTATTTGTTTATGTTCATTAAAGACACCTTCCCTGCATTTGGACCCAGACCTCCTCTGTGCTAACGTGACGGAATGCAGACATCAAAGATGGGTCCAGCGGGGAGGATTTTTTTTGAGGAGGCGGGCGGACGTGCGTTTGGGGGCCGCGACCACCCGCTCTGTTCCTGACACTGCAGGGATGTCTTTTGAGGCGGCGTCGGCCGCTAGGTTTGAGTTCATCTACGCCTGCTTGGCGGCAATGGACGCCCGCAGCGCCGAGGCTGCACGGAAGCGCTCCTGCTTTGCGGACGGAGTGGAGACGCTCTTCCGCGAGGAGGTGGCGACAACCGCCATCGCTGTTCCTGACGCTGAGGTGGCTGCGCGTTCTGTTCCTGATGGGGAGGCGGCTGCGCGTCCTGTCCCTGACGCTGAGGCCGCTGCGCGTCCTGTCCCTGGCGCTGAGGCGGCTGCGCGTCCTGTTCTTGGCGCTGAGGCGGCTGCGCGTCCTGTTCCTGGCGCTGAGGCGGCTGCGCGTCCTGTTCCTGGCGCTGAGGCGGCTGTGCGTCCTGCGCGTCCTGTTCCTGGCGCTGAGGCGGCTGTGTGTCCTGCGCGTCCTGTTCCTGGCGCTGAGGCGGCTGTGCATCCTGCGCGTCCTGTTCCTGGCGCTGAGGCGGCTGCGCGTCCTGTCCCTGACGCGGCGACGTCCGCTATCTCCGTGCTTGACGCGGCCACGTCCGCTATTTCCGTGCCTAATGCGGCGGCGTCCGCTGAGGCTCCGCGGGCGGCAAGGCCTGCTTGCGTGACTCCGCTGCACGGACCTGGCCCGCCATCCCTCCCCCTGATTCACCTTCCCCTGTTCCTCCTCCCTCTAGATTTTTTGGAAGCCGTTCCCTTGAGGGGAGGTACTGTCATGATTGGGGCTGTGGGGTTTCCCTCAGCCACCTGAGGTCGCTGTTCCTGCACTGCACATCTGATAGCATTCACCTGTCCTTGTCGTTAACACTGATTCACTCACATCTGTTCACTATTATCCGGTCTTTAAATACTCTCACCTTTCTCTCCTGCTTCATGTCTGCATTGTCTCGTCTCCTGTGTATTCTCAGATCTTGGCTTTTGATTTAGTTTTTGATTTTGTTATTTAGTCTTTCAGTTTGTGCCGTGTTGGCCTTTTTGTTTGTTTAGTGGTTATTCTCATTAAAACATTTTCCAACCTGCATTTGGACCCAGACCTCCTTGTTTGAACCGTGACAGACAGGAATTCCCTTCATACAAAGGCAACGCGCAAGTAACCTCCAGGTTCTAACTGAACTGGTGCATTTTGATATAAAGTTAAATAACCTCTTTGAGAGACTCAATACGAGGGTTAATTAAGTGATTGATGGTTGTTCAGGTCTAAGCAATTGCACATATTGCTATAAACTTGGGACTTCATATTTTCATTCCTTTAAACTCATTCTTTGCTCACTTTCTCTTTCTGCAACCTGTGTGAATGTGTGTTTATGTTAGATTAGTTTGTATGTGTTAGGTTTATCCAATAAAATCATATTTTTATTAGAAAAGAAAAGTATCTTGTGTTTTGTGCTTACAAGTTAATGTCTTAAACTGCTGATTTTGCTACTGTGCTAATATATAGTGTTTCACTATATTCTGGATAGTAATATCTATTGCAGAGTTTCTGTTACACGACTTGTTTAATGAATCGCGGGTCGACTCTGGAACAGCCGTAAAACAGCGATTCTGTTCAAATTCCCTATTGAATCATATTCGATTCCCTTTGAGCTAAATTATATGTATTAATCCCTTTTACAGTGACCTGCATGCTGTCAGTGCATCCCACATGCATCCAGTTTGCATTGGATGGATCTAGAGTGGTGTTGCGTCCGATTGCAGCATATACGCCTAAAGTCTCATCAGGGAAATTTAATGCTCTACCATTTGAGCTGCCCGCTCTGTCAAACCTCTCTATTGATTCTGAGGAGGACAGAAAGCTGCATGCGTTATGCCCTGTGCGGGCTCTCAGTGCATATGTGGAGCAGACACGGGTCAGACATGCAGATCAGCTGTTTGTGTGTTTTGCCAACCTGGTTCGGGGGAGACCGCTGTGTAAGCAACGCCTTTCACATTGGATTGTGGAGGCGATTTCTATTGCATACAGAAGCAGGGGTTTGCCCCTACCTACGGTGGTGTGCGCACACTCGACAAGGGGCATGGTTACGTCATGGGCGTTATTCAGAGGAGTGTCTGTAGAGGACGTCTGTGTGGCAGCTAATTGGGCGTCACTGCGTGCAAAATGTTTACTGACTGTGTTTTGGAAAGTAAGAAATGCACCAGTAAAACTTTAATGCCACATTTCTAACTTTGTGTTAGAACTGTGCAAATTAAATCCACAAGAAGAAAAGAAGGGTGGGCTACCCCATGTTCCAATGCAACCAGCCAATCACAGCATGGAAAGGGAGAAGTGGCAAATTCTAATCTCATCGGAAAGGTTTAAGGGTTCCTTTTCAAAAGACACTCTTTGTTCTGAGTCTGCTACCTGCGAAGGAAGGGACACTAACAGAGCAACAAAGTACCGAGTCTGCTCAGCAAGGGTGAGGCACTAACAGATACATTCTCGTACTGAGGGCACTGTAGGATGCTGATCTCCTGGAGCACCAAAGCGTCACAAGATCTGGAACACGCAGATGTGGCCCAGGTCTAGGTGCTGAAGGCCCTTAGCTTGGAACAAAGGTACCTGAAGTGAAGTTTTGCTCTCTGGAGCTTAACATTGTTGCAAATGTCTGTTTGTCTTCTGCCTCTCTAGGCTAGAGATCTTGGACCAGAACTTGGTCTCTCTTGGATGAAGACTCAGGACATGCTGCATCTGTTGTTGTCTCGCTGGACGAAGACTCTGTTCATGGAAAATATCTCTTTCCTCACAGGCTGGAGGCTCAGATTATGGTCGTATCTGTTGCTGGAGACTTGAAGTGTGGAATGTTGGTACCTGTCTCTGGTACCTGTGGCATGGTGTAGTCCACCATTCTTTCCTCTTGTGGAAGTAATTTGAATAGTCCAAACACAAAGTTAGAAAAGTGTCAATAATGTTTTACAGGTGCATTTCTCACTTTCCAAAACAAACAGAAAACATTTGGTCATGTAATTAACAGCTGAGTTTGTGTAAGATGTTGCACTACACATCGCTGTGAGTGAGAATACTTATTTCTGTGAATAAGTATATAGTGTGTGTGTTGTGGTTTGCACTAGTTTGAGTGGATCTCCATGATCTCTTTTGGGATCAGGGAGCAGGTGAGAAAGAGCAGGGCCGGCCCTAGGATTTTGGTGGCCCTAAGCAAGATTTTGTGTGTGGCCCCAAAACACTCACAGGGCAACCACCAAATAACACAACTGCTCGTAACTGAATGAACACACATGCACTTGAATTAACAACAACTATATTACTTTATTTTAAAACAATGTCTCATTATATTAAAATATATATCAAATTTTGAAAGCACTACAAATAATAAGAAATAGTCAAAATCAACAAAATCACAAAATCAACATATTTAAACTATAAAAGCAAATAACTTGCATGTAACAAAGCTTTTAAGTAAAAACAATGACAAATGAACACCAATAAAAACTAAAATATTTTGACAAATAGCAATGATTAATAAGTGGAAAATATTCAAAATGATAAATAATAAAGTCAACAAATTTACACTATAAAAGCAATGAACTTGCATATAACAATGTCTATAAATAAAGGCAATGACAAATGAACACCCAGAAATGACCCAGAAATGAAAACTTAAATAAACATGAACCATAAGCAAAATATTCAAAATATAGTTAAATAGTGAAAAGTGTTAACTATTGTACAAAATAACAGCTAGAGGCTACTGTAAACACTATACAGTAGTTATTTATCTATTCACCACCATCCCACATCAGTGAGTCCTCAAAATTTTAGCCTTCTTGCTTTTCTTGAAGCAAAATTATCAATGACATCATCAAAACCGCGTTTTCGCTGTCTACTTTTCACATTTCTCTGACGTCACGTGACATGCAGCCAGAGAGCCCGACTAGTTTACCAGCTAGTTTATTATTAAATTAAATAACCCCCTGCTGTGTTGCAATGTGTCGGATACGACATGAAAGTGCTCTCATTATGCTATTTTTTTAGAATAACTCACTGCAACGCTGTGTGCCGTTTTTCTTGTTAGCACGCAGCATGCTAGCAAGAAAAACGGCGGATTATTTAATCTGAGTGAAATGAAATGGACCAGTCACATTATAACATACATACCTTTATCTTGTGATCTTTTTTCCGTTTCAATTTTTCTTTTTTTTCGTCCTTCGGCACCACTCGGGAATTTTCTTTTAGGAGCCATCTCTTGTGTTGTTAATTTGCGAAATAACGATACCCACAATGCCGCGGTTACTGACCGCTGCGCCGGCTGCGTTGTTGCCATGGTTACGCAGGGAGGAGGGAGCGCCGGAGCGGTCACAAACTTACTTATTTACTTTACTAGGTTTTTTTTTCACCCCTGTACTGATACGTCTGTTTAAACTGATATATTTCCGCGATTGTAGTATATATTAAAATAAAGAGAAGGTCAAAAATCCAGTCACACACTGATCGTGTGGCCCCCCCTCTAGTGGTTGTGGCCCTAAACAACCGCATAGACCGTTTATGCCAGCGGCCGGCCCTGAGAAAGAGGGAAACTGGGATTTGTAGTGTAGTAAGGCAGACGGTTGACTGGAAATGGGTGACAGCGGCTGGTGAGACAGGTGACTGTGACACACACATTAAAGAAAATAGTCTGGCCCCTCTGGCATTAGCCAGAATGTCATGCCTATATCCACTTGGAACTGAAAAGCCACCCCTCCTTTGAAATTCACTCCCCCCGCATCTCCCCATATAGGCCTATGTATATCTCTCAATGTGCAATATTACGACTCGTCGGTTGTTGTATATACTTTTATGATGATACTGTACAGTCTGTAGTCTCTAGTCTCATATTTTTTTTCTAACACCAGTCAGGAGTAATGTTCCTCATTTCATTGTATGCAGAAAAATAAAGGCAATAAAGGCTTTTAACTTAATTCCATTTAAAAACTTTATTTAGATATTTAAAACAAAGCCTAAAACATTATGGCTTTCAACTATTAAAGATAAAAAAAAAAATTTTCTTATGCAAATACAATCAGTTGACCATAAATGGTGTTAATAAAATATAAAAGTGAAGATAATGTATGAATAAAAAGATAACATTTAATAATGACTGAAAGCAAAATTATCATTAACTACTGAAAGAAAAAGTGAAAACTAATGAGATTGATCTCTCTCCTACTAATTTATAAGTAGGGATGGGTATACGTTTACATGCTAGAGCACTATGTGTAAATCCACCAGAGACACTGACAAAAAAAGCAACTGATTGTTTTTGCATGTCTTTGTTTATGCAGATGATTGAACAAAATGCTTCCCACATGCAGTGCAATGATACGGTTATTTTCCAGTGTGGATCCTCTCATGTATTTTCCGATATGATGACTGGTTAAATTTCTTGTTGCAGTGTGAACACATAAGGTTTCTCTCCAGTGTGGATCTTCTCATGTGTTTTCAAATGTTCTGACCGACGAAATCTCTTGTTGCAGTGTGAACACTCATAAGGTTTCTCTCCAGTGTGGATCATCTCATGTCTTTTCAAATGTACTGACCGACTAAATCTCTTGTTGCAGTGTGAACACTCATAAGGTTTCTCTCCAGTGTGGATCATCTCATGCATTTTCAAATTTACTGACTGACTAAATCTCTTGTTGCAGTGTGAACACTCATAAGGTTTCTCTCCAGTGTGGATCATCTCATGTGTTTTCAAATTTACTGACCGACTAAATCTCTTGTTGCAGTGTGAACACTCATAAGGTTTCTCTCCAGTGTGGATCATCTCATGTCTTTTCAAATGTACTGACCGACTAAATCTCTTGTTGCAGTGTGAACACTCATAAGGGTTCTCTCCAGTGTGGATCATCTCATGCATTTTCAAATTTACTGACTAAATCTCTTGTTGCAGTGTGAACACTCATAAGGTTTCTCTCCAGTGTGGATCATCTCATGTGTTTTCAAATTTACTGACCGACTAAATCTCTTGTTGCAGTGTGAACACTCATAAGGTTTCTCTCCAGTGTGGATCATCTCATGTGTCTTTAAATGTACTGACCGACTAAATCTCTTGTTGCAGTGTGAACACTCATAAGGTTTCTCCCCAGTGTGGATCCTCTCGTGTATTTTCAGATATGATGACTGAATAAATCTCTTGTTGCAGTGTGAACACTTATAAGGTTTCTCTCCAGTGTGGATCATCTCATGCGTTTTCAAATGTACTGACTGACTAAAACTCTTTTTGCAGTGTGAACATGTATACGATTTCTCTCTAGTGTGGATCATCTCATGTATTTTCAGGTCTCCTGATTTACTGAATATCTTGTTACACTGTGAACACTCATAAGTGTGGATCCTCTTATGCAGTTTTAAATAAGTTACTGAAGTAGAAATCTTTTCACACTTGGAACACATGGATTGTCTCACACCAGTATTTATATTCTCATATACTTGCAAACTTTGTAGACACCAAAAACTCTTTCCACACAAATGACATGAATGTGGCTTCACCTTTGTATGAACTTTCAAGTGATTCCTCAGACCTGAAACCGCTAAATACACTTTACCACATTGATCACATGTGTGCTGCTTCTCTCTAGTGTGGATGTTCATGTGCTCCTTAAAGCTTGGTGAGCATGAAAAACTCTTCCCACATTGATCACAAGTAAATGGTTTTTCTCCAGTATGAATTCTCATGTGACGCTCAAGACCTGTTTTTCTAGTGAAACTCTTTCCACAATGAGTGCAGGTGGAACATTTCTCTGCTCTTCTTTTATTTAAATATTTCTGTTTGGCTTGAGAGCAACTCAAAGGTTTTTCTCCATTTTTGGAATATTTTTTCTCCTCAACTTGACTTGATTCTTCATTTTCCTCTTTTTCTTGAATCAAATCTGAAATAAAAAGTAAAAAGGGTTCATTTTCAGTAACTTGTTATAAGCTTAAAAACATGAACAAACTAGCATTTGAGAGCAGTGCCAATAAGTCATACAGATGGTGTCGCCATAAGCAGATTTGGTAGAGCTGGTGTGTGGGATATCAATAACAAAGATAATTTAAAGGGGTCATATGATGCGGTTTCCTTTGGAGTGTTACAAGCTGTTTGTGCATTAGATAAGATTTGTGAAGCTGCAAAGCTTAAATTCTCAAAACCAAAGAGATATTTATTATGAAAGTTAAGACTCAGCCACACCTCCCTAAATTGGCTCGTTCAAACCCCCCCACTCGTCCACAACACGGCGTGAGTAGATTAGCGTAACACATCCCATAAAAATATGAATATGAAAAGAAATAAGGCGCAACTTCACCGGATGTAGTAGTGTTGCAGCGCCATGTTGTGGAGACGCAGTGCATTTCATTCCAAAAGCAAACATTCTTTGTTTGGCCTTTCAAATGAGGACACAACTATAAAACTGTGTTTTAAGTTATATTTGGGTCAATACGTGATGCCCCCTTTTTCTGTCCGGGTTAATTTTATTTTGCAGAAAAAACTAAAAAATACATAATTTCTCATCTACTTGTTATACATTCTTCACCTACTAAACCACTCTAACTTCTCCAAATTTTTAAGTTTTTCATCATTTTCTGCTATCCGAAGAGTCAAAACATCATATTGAGTGACTGTCCATTTTGTTAGGACAACTGGTTTAAAAACACTTAAAATCAACTTATATATATTCCTTTTCCTAGTTGGCATAATTTCAAACATGTTTTACATCCATTGACAAAACTGTAAAGCATTTGCACATATGTTTCTATCATAATATACAAATGAATGTTGTTCGAATTATGTTGATTCTATCCATATCATCCGGGGCGACCTTTTTGTCGAAACGACAATTTTGGGACCTTTATTTTGAAATACATCTCAAGGATGGGATATTGCATCAGCCAGACACAAGTGAAGATCCCCTGGAAACAACTGTAAGGTAACTCAGTCTCTCTCATATAGTAAGAAAAATAAGTTTTTTAACTGCTGTAATGTCATAGTCACTTTTGGTCATCATGTGGGGCGACCACCCCAAAACTGTGAATTATAATTTTTTTCCCACAAATCTATATTTTGATGATAAATTTGATAGTGGCATGTCACTAGAGGAAGGTAGTTTGGTTTCTGAGGCTAACTGTCAGCCTTTTATACTTGAGTGAACTTGAAAACATCATATGGGGTGACCGAGTATTATGTGGGGCGACCACTGCTGAGTGTTTTAAATGATAGATATAGGTCCTGTATTTGTAGTTTTCATATTATATACATCAATTATTTACGTAGAGTTAATTGTTTAAGCGTAATTATTTGTATATTTTATCTTTTTTTCTAAATTCAGCCATTTTACATTCATTTTATAGGGATTAACATTTATTTTTAGTTGTAGTACAATCCTACAGGAACATTTTAAAATATATACAGAATGACATTCCATTTATGTGACTATACATGCATTATTCATTTTAAACAAGTTTTAACCTGTTTTACCTATTTCCTAGATGGCACGATTAACAAGCAAAGAGAAGACTGCTCGTCATAGACAGAAAGTCCACTCCGACCCTGCAACAAGAGCAGAGTATCTTGCAAGGAAAAGAGAGAGGTAAAGAAAAAAAGCTTCTATAGCAGTGTGCTAGAGTCTCTAGAGCTACAGAAAGTTGGAGACCAGGGTAGATCAAATAAACGGTTTAGACTGTATGCTACAATGAGCTATTAAACATTGGTCACCTAAATTGGTCTCATCAAGCTGGACAACTTTCTAAATTAAACTTATTAGCTACGACCAACAGGAAGCCAGATATTTTGATTTTAATGTGGATTTTGCGAAAAATTAGGCTGTAAACAAATTCATACTCATCATAAGAGCAACATGCTGTTCACATCAAACTTTATCAACATGAAGAGAAGATTCTGAAGATGCTAAATTGCGAGCATATTTTGGATATCTTTGTGGTTATTTTTTAAAGTGACAGAGAACTAGTCATTCTGAGCAAATGCTGTTAATCTCATAAGTATACAAGGCTTTATGAATTAAAGAAAATTAAAAAAAAAAGAAATCAGAAATCTGCTCTCACTCTGCCTGCTTGTAAGTATGTGTGTTGAGTTTTAGAGTGAGTGTAGGGGGAAGGGTGAAAGGGAGAGAGGGAGAGAGACCAGGGAATAATGCTGTTTTGCAGACCATCTTTGAGGAAGAAATACACATTGATGTGGTGTAATCTACATAAATATGAAAATTATACCATTATAAGATGAGTTATATTCATATCGCCTCATTACAATACTCAACTTGTTTTTTAAAGATATTCTGAAAGAATGAAGTGTTTATATGGCACTTTATTGTCTATTGCTGTATACCCACATGAACTTTGTTCATATTCATGTTAATTCACAGTATATAAACTGTTAAAAGATACAAATTTACATTATAATAATGTATGAATACTTTTTTTTAGCTTAATATTAATTAACATTAATAAATGCTATTTAATTATTGTTCACGTTAACTAATATTGTTAGTGTTAGGAAATTAAACTGGATGGCAAAATTGTATATATTGTGTGTATGTGTCTGTGTGTTGAATTTAAAGTGCAACCCTTTCAATTCTGTAAACTTCAAATCCAAACTGGTAGAGTGTTACTGTGAATGCATGTGCCAACTGGGCACCATTTTCCTGATGCTATCGGGATGGCAACTGCGCAGATGGCAAGGGCCCGTTCGTTGCTACTTGCAGCTTTAATTAGGGCCCGAGCACCGATGGTGTGAGGACCCTATTGGAATTGCTCAGTTTAAATGTTAGTGTCCTTCTGATTTGTTATATTTAAATGTTGAAATGTTATTTGAATAAAAAAAGTTAAATTTTCTTTCGTCTTGAACTCTTGTGTGTACATTTTACAGTTTTTCTCAATTGCTAAAACACTATAACCAGTCTTTTGAACTAAAATTTCAAAACTATAACGCCATTTTTGAAAAAGCACACCCATTTCCCTAAACAATAAACACTATTCCCTGCTTTGACACATGAGTTATATTTGGTGAACTGTTACTGCAAAACTCTACACACAAATCCCTACATTTCTCAGTGCTTACACCATGTGGTCATTTAGAAAGCACAAGCATTCAACATTGTTCACTCAATCTGTGAAGTTTGAGCTCAATTAGCACACAATTATCCAAGTGGAAACACTAGGAGTCAAAATATTGCACACCCAAATCAGAACCTAAAAGAAGCCAAAGTCAGCTTACAGTTTTTCTCAGTCACTTTGGTGCATTTCTCAGATCAGAAATGAAATTGTCAAAACTACTTGTTCAACATCCACATCATCTAGTCTCTTGTGCACATCATAAAAAGCTTCTCATTCTTCTGATCAAGTTGTGATTGCTTTGGTACATTCATACAACTGATTAGATAAATTTGCCATGAATTTATTCAAGTGAATCTTGACTTTCACTAATGAAGATAATGTATATCAACCAATGATAAAGCAGTTCTCTGAAATAGCTCAAAGGTACATCTCTTGAACCTTTAATTGGAAAGCATACTGTATATAGACAGAGGACAACGCAGGAGTTACAAAATCTGACAGTAGACTTTCTAATTTTTATTTTTACCTTTGTGCCCATATTTATTTTTCTTTGCTGTTTCACAATGACACTGTAATGCATTTTTATTTTTTTTCTCATACCACTAGTACAGTACAAGTGTAACTGTGAATCCTATCCAGTCTTTTTCAATCAGTATCCCACATACAGTAATGTGTAATTTTGAAGAGGAAGAGTAGGAGGTGAAAGAGGAAGAGGAGGAGAAGAAGGAGGACGATGACGACAACATGGAAGAGACAGAGGAAGAGCAAGGACAAGAAGACAAGCAGTCTCCTATATTTTAGTTGATGAGTGCCAGGGTTGGATCAGGCATGCAAGAGGATTTGACCCCTGCTGCCTGGCCAGGGCTAATTTAGCCTGTGATGCTGAAGAGGTTCTTTGGCCTGTCCCAGACCAAAGACAGGATTCTGGGCAGAAAAAATATATTTTGTTGTTGTTTGCTGTTTTGTACTGTACTCTACAGTACATTAAATTAAGGAATAAAACACTTGCAAACGCATATATTTGTTGTTTTCATCATGTGAAAAGTTTTTTATTTGGATTGTTTTGGTTGTATTGTTTTGAATTTATCTCATCAGTGTGTAAAACTGTGTTGTAGTGTGTGTGTTTTTGAGGATTTGTGTGTCATGTCTGAGAGCAAAGTTTGGTTTTTCAGCAAGATTGTGTTGTTTTGAGTGGAGAGCTTCATTTTGACCTCAATATAAGAAGTTTGGGGAATTGAGTTAGGAGTTGTGGATTTGTGTTTAGAGTTTCGCAAATAAGAGGCATAATTTCAAGAAATGTGTTTAAGCAATTGAGAAAAACTGTAACTGAAATTTTTATACCTGTGGTTTTCTTATCATTTGGGGCGACTTATGATAATAAAGCAATAATTACACCAAATTCATAACCAAATATCCATCAGTTTAGCCTCAAATATTAATCAGTGGTATGCTATTGCTGAATGTGTAATATCTTTATAAATGCTAATTCAGTTTTTTTTGCTTTTAAAGTAAAAATCAGTATTTTAACTGGATTACGAGGTAGACTCTGATATTATAGAATAAACTTGTGAAATAATGTTTTTCAAAAAATGAAAGTGGACTAAAGTTTGTCTTTCTTCAAAAGTTAATCTTACTGATATGTGATCAACTAGTCTAAATGAAACATAAAAATGTGAATTTTTAGATATATTACGGTCGCCCCAGATGACTTTTCAAACACGAGTTTGCACCTATGCTACAAACGCCTAGTTTATAATGGGTTTTATCATTTCTGTCTCGAAGCGCCAAGAAATGGTATCAAAACATGGTTAGGGGTGTAACATTTCCAACACACGCTTGAGGTATCCGGCCAATTCCAAAGCATGGATAGCTGACCAATCAGAGAACACCTCGGTTTCCATCAACAGTGAGTTTTGTGAAATTCAAAGCATTTCAGAAAGGTAGGGCAGAGAGTAGCAACAATAATCAGTGATGGGCAAGCTACTTGGAAAATGTAGTGAGCTAAGCTAACAGTTACTCTTCATTAAATGAAGCTTAACTACACTAAAGCTACAGCCTTTGGTAATGTAGCAAGCTAAGCTACAGCATCATGGCAAAAGTAGTTCACTACATCTAAGCTATTTTTTAAAATTTCATTTTTCTATTGAACCAACATCATACAAAGTCAGTGCTCTCTCAGTGATCAATTAAATTGTCAGTCATACAGGCATACAAGTTCAGTTTAATTGTTTATTCAACCACTCTTCCAAACCAATTTGGCAACAAAATTCTGTATCATGTACAGGGCTGGATTTATCTCATATTCTGGGGGGTTGAATTCTTTCTTGAAAAAAATAAAAACAAAAAAGCAATGGCACCAGTCTCACAATATTAAACTAATAAAACAGGGAAAACACAAAATTTGTAAATAAAATAATTTTATACATATTATTGAATAACATAGTCTATATATGGATGGGTGTTCGTCAACTGATTGCATGTCGTCAGAGTTTACAGTGTTGACAGCTTCGTAATAAATAGCCTAAAGGAAGCGCTGTAGATTTGTTGTATATAGCTACTAAAATATGACAGACCGCACAAAAACAGCACTTTAATTTACTGCCGTGTTTGAACAAAGATAGTAATTGATTTCATGAATACAGGAGCCTGATTTTTTAAATTGTCAGAATCTATAGTACATAACAAATACAAAAATAAAAACAAATCACAAACTTTTGCAGTCAAGACTGTGAATAAAAGACAAGTGTGGAATGTAAGCCAGATTTGGCCCAGACTCTGTTACTATCTGGGAAGCAAAGCTAAATTCTATTGTAAAATTGTTAACTGACAGTAAGAATATATAACCGAATCAAGCGGCTATTTTCGTTTGCAGAAGGTAAAATGCATTAATGTAAAAATTTAACCGACAGGTCACAGCGGCTAGGCCTATAAGTCACATTTGTGACCCTGGACCACAAAACCAGTCATAAGGTTAAATTTTACTAAACTGAGATATATACATCATATGAAAGCTCAATAAATAAGCTTTCTATTGATGTATAGTTTGTTAGGATAGGACAATATTTGGCCGAGATACATCTATTTGAAAATCTGGAATCTAAGGGTGCAAAAAAATCAAAATACTGAGAAAATCACCTTTAAAGTTGCCCAAATTAAGTTCTTAAAAATGCATATTACTAATCAAAAATTACATTTTGATAGGTTTACAGTAGGAATTTTACAAAAAATCTTAATGTAACTTGATCTTTACTTAATTTCCTAATGATTTTTGACAAAAGAAAAATCAATAATTTTGACCCATACAATGTATTTTTGGCTATTGCTACAAATATACCCCAGCGACTTAAGACTGGTTTTGTGGTCCAGGGTCACATTTTATTATATTCTGAAATAAACAGGCCTACAACATAATGTTATGACATTATTTCCCTCACTCCACAACAAATCCTTTAACTTTAATCTTATTCAGAACAGAACAATGATGAAATAAATACATAAATAAATTTGCCTAAACAATCCAAAACAAATTAAATGTGAAAGTAAAGATGGGCTTATGTAGACTCCCTTTCTTGCCACAAATACAAATGTTTCCATATCTGCAATGTATTTGAAGCAAAATTATTATGCATTGGGTAAGCTTTGTACTTCATGCACGTCGACGGAAAATATCATGATGAGCAAAAATGTGCCACGGGACCGGTGGTCATGCTGAACTGCATGTTATACACACTATTTAAATTGACTAGTGTAACTTTTGGGTGACTGTGTTTTATTTTTCAAATGAACATAGTGTGCGCGTAAGACACCAGCGCGACCAAACAGCTGAATATCATATTCTGTCATGTTGGTCATAGTAAAGGCATAATTTGCTACTGCAAAGTCCAAAGCAGTTTGAAGTATTCAGAATATTAGCAAAGATTATTATAATTCGTTTAGACTAGAACACGGTTTCATTCTTATTTTGCTATGGAACCTGGACGGTTTTTGTTTGTTTGTTTTTACTAACGAACCGAAATATTTTGCCTTTCGCCATGAATTTGACACCCACTCTCTGCCCATCTTGTACTTCTGAGTTTGAGATCTTCCCAGAGCACTAGCCTGCTTCAAATACTAAAATCAAGGCGCCCATCATTAGCATTGCAGATTATACAGTTTTCTGTTGCTATGTGGGCGCTCAGTTTTTTTCTGACATTTAGCTAAAATATCGACAACAAAAGTCTCGACAACCAGTGCTAGACTAAGACACACTTTTCTCATATCTTCGAATGCAAAAAAAACAAACAAAAAAACATTAGCCTTTATAAATGTACTTTCAATCAACACTTCTTTATTTACCTCAAGTCTGCAAACAAGCTGAGATGCTTCAAACTGCGTGCCGCACTTCATTCACGAGAGAGGCGGGAGGAATAATACGGTATGACTGACAGTTTAATGAGCCAATGGCATCACGAGGTTTAGTGGCGGTGGCGTCGCTTACTGACCCAGGATCAGTGATCCGTAGCAGTTATATTTCCGATTTGAGCTTAAAGTATAGAACAATATATAGCTTGTAGCTTTTGTTGACGCTACCGCGTTACTTGATCAAAATAATAGCTTAGCTACTGAAAAGCTATTTGATTCAGAAAACAGCGACGCTACCACCACGCTACTGAGAAATGTAGTTAAGCTAGTAGCGTCACTACTTGTAGCGACGCTACTGCCCAACACTGACAATAATGTACAGTATGTGGAAAATAACATGTTTTTAAACCTCAAACTGCATAAACACATCATCATTTGATGCTAAAAAGTGAATAACAAGTCAACCTTAAGATTACTATTGTTTTGAATGTGTAAGCGCAGTTTCTAAACAATATTACATGTTTATTTCTTGGTAAGACACATTTTACAGCAAAACATTAAATTTGAGTCGGGAGGCATGCAACAGTTTAATTTCGTTGAAAAGTTCTTGAATTTCTCTCCAAAAATGTAGAAACCCTGAAACTAATGATGTAACAGCATTGGACATGACTATAGCTAACACTACTGTTTCTGCATCAGCCGTGTTTGATCTGTTCATAAAAGAATTCAGTAACACTTTCTTTGAAGCCCATATTTATAATGCATTATAATGGTGCGTTCACACCAGACGCGACTTGTGCGGAAAAAACGCGCTATTCGCGCGTAGTTGAACGCTTGAACATTTGAGTTTACTCGCGTCATTCGCGCGTGACATTTTCTTCACAACAGACGCGAATTTGCGTCAAGGGAGGGGCTTCTGCCACTCGTCAGCGGGAAAGTAGTTGTAAAATAGGTGAATGAGCTCAATTTGCCAGCTTTAGCTTGCTTGTAGTCTCAATATGTATGTATGTAGGTTAAATTGAGTAAAGAGCGTTTTTTAAAACTAACCAGATTGTCCGACCTCTTCACTCACTTTATTCCTAGCAAGAACCCTTTTATTCCTGTTTCTACTAAAGTCCAAAGATGTATCGTACAGCTCCGAGGAACCACAGACAGCAACGGTGATTTTGTCCGCCATTGTTGTTTCGGATTTCTGCCTCCGTCACTACTAGAGCAAGCTCCTGATTGGTCACCGCGGCGCGGAATTCCGCCGAAGTTCAGATTTTTGAACTCGCGGCAATCGCTTGAAACGCTCAATGCGCGCCGCGCCGCAGGATGGCTATTCGCGTCTTTGCATTGACTTAACATGTAAATCACTCGCGCTTGCCACTTCATTCGCGTCCGGTGTGAACGCACCTTAAGGGTATTCTTAAGACACTATAATGAATTCATAGTGCATTATAAAAAAAAAACTTATACTATGTTGTATCATCTCACGAGTTTATAAAACAGTTTTAATGTGTTATAATTTTTATTTATTTGCGGTTACAGCTTATAAGCGTGTGATTATCTCCTCATAGTTATAACACAAGTCTCATATATTACCATGTTACGCATGTCACTTTACTGAAAGCATACAAAGAGCACTTATAAGTAATAATAATAACAATAATATTATCTATCAAAGAGCCAAAAGTTAATGTATCAGATGAATGGATAACATGACACGTTTGTATTATTAGTTAGATTATTTTGATGGTACCCTTTAGACAGCTTTTGATAAGTAACTATTCAACTGCATGTCAGCTAGCAATAATTATTATTAGTAGTATGCTAAATATATTCTAATACTGTATTTTGATGGTTGCACAAAAGACAAACTGATATGTAACTTTGCAAGTATGTGAACCTTGTACCTAGCCTAACCTTAACCTAAGTCGAATAATACTACTAATAAAGGAGTGTTAGTGTAGCTGGAATGTACATGTAGTTGGAAAGTTGCTTCTAGTCAGTAGACCAGGGGGCCCATCATAATAAAATGTAATATAATGTAAAAAAAAAAAAAAAAAATTATATACAAGATATAGTCCATTAAAAATTGCGTAGATTTAATATGCCATCTATCGTGTCTAATAAATAATCATAATCTTAAAAGTTAGAACCCCTAATACTCAAGTACTTTAGTATATTGTAATTGTTATGATTATTCATGAGAACATTTTATAAGATTTTTTTTTTTATTTTTATGATGGATTCATTACAATGCCTTAGAAATACTTTATAATGTATTATAAATAGGAGCTTCATAGCAAATGTTACCAAAAATTCTGTGCAGAATTTAAATGTTTCTTACTAGATCTGGAAGTGCTTTTGCTGCCCCATCTATACTTTAACAGACTGATCTGCTTTAAAGATTGTTTCTATTACAATTAACTAAATATAAAGCAGCTTGAAACTCAGTATTAATATAACTTTGAAATAATGTACCACAAAGAGTCATTAAAGATGAATGAAGATTAAACACCAACCTCCTTGTTCCTCTTGTTTTATTCTCAAAGGTTCTGGTTCCTCCCGTTTTATTCTCAAAAGTTCTGGTTCCTCTTGTTTTATTCTCAAAGGTTCTGGTTCCTCCAACTTTATTCTCAAAAGTTCTGGTTCCTCTTGTTTTATTCTCAAAGGTTCTGGTTCCTCCAGTTTTATTCTCAAAAGTTCTGGTTCCTCTTGTTTTATTCTCAAAGGTTCTGGTTCCTCCAGTTTTTTTCTCAAAAGTTCTGGTTCCTCTTGTTTTATTCTCCAGGTTTCTAGTTCACTCATGTTCTCCTCACTCTCCACTTTAATAAACATCTTTACAGCATCAGATCTCAGATCAGCAGATACTTCTCCAGATATTCCTGCTCGCTTCCAAACCTAGTCGCAGCTGTGAGGATGAGAATATTACAAGTATTTACTGACCGAATTCAAAAACTGTATTTTTCTGTTTACAGAAACTACATTTCTCACAGGCTGAACTAAAACCGAATCACAACAAAACAACAGAGAGCAGTGAAACTAATCTTCTTCTTCTTAGGTTTAATGGTGTTTGTCAAACAGAAGTGTGTGTGTTAGTGCCACCCGCTGGACTGGAGTGAGAAGCGCCGAAAGAAGGGAAAATATTACGCTTTGTGTGTCTACAAGGTGCGCTATTTTTTTCTATTTTTTCTTTAAAAAAGCCGATCTGCTCAAATAAATGAAAATGACTTCAAATTAAGACTCACATCATGGTATTTGATGAGCATCAACAGTCTTTGTCAGTGAATATTAAAGGAGAAAAAAAAGAAAAAAATATGCTTTCCTACAATATACAAAAAAGTATTTATCCCACAATGAGTCCCTACAGGATGGACAAGTACAAAAACAATTGTTTCTAACTTTAGATTGAACAGAAAAATGTGTCTACCCTTGATTTCCTTTCGCCATCCTCTCTGCCATTCCTTTATTAAATTTGATTATGACCTTTTCTGCATCTTTAATTGGCAAAAACCATATCGACATATTCAGCTGTTACTCATCTTCCCTTTTAACAGTGAACAGTTCAGTTAATAAATACAAGATACAATACCTGCTCTCTAGAAGTGCATTCATGTTATATTAGAGTTATGATTTTAGTGAAGTTAAAAGTTTTGAAACCAAAATACCTGCAACATCCAGTTAGACCTGTAGTAAACTCAGAAGAGAAGATCAGGAGACAAGATGTTACTGTGTGATGCTGCAGTCATCCAGACTGACTAAACACTCAATCGCTGGAGTTTTAGACAGATTTCAGGATCGTCATTAGAAGATAAAATATGCAAAGGATGTAAGCAGTTACAGGAATTTGCCCAGATTTTCAGCGACTCTAATCCAATCAGCAGAACTATAGACTCATTATCACAGAGATCAGGGAAAGTCTCACCTTCAGCCTCTGCATTCATATTTAACTCAGATATTGATCAGAAACAAAGACACCAATTAAAGAAGTGAGGCAGAAACATCAACAGCCAATAAAGACAAAAGATGACACTTACCATGATTTCACATTCATGTTCACACACTCCTAAAGCTAAATATATTTATTTTAAAATTCTTTAACCTAAGGTACTAGAACAGTTTGTGTTTGGTATTTTCTAAGTACTTCTGGAAAATTTCAGTCAGGTTTTAAGTCCATTCATAGCACTGAGTCTGCTTTAGTGACCCTTCACTCCTGACTCTAATGATTTTACACAACTTGTAACTTGGAAATCATGAAAATCCAAATAATGTAGAATATCAAGATTTAATAAACATGTGCAAATAATCTAAATATCTTTCATTCATATTTTTCATAAATAGTAATGAAGTACTACTCACAGTTGACTAAGTTTGGGTATAAATAAAGGCGTATACATTTGCCTTTATGTGTAAAGAATCTTGAAGAATTAAGTTTATATAATCACTATTTGTACTTTCAAAAAATAAATATTTACTTTTTAACACAGGTACATTAAGCAATTTGGTAAGGCACTCAAAATCCTCTTTTCCAAATGTATGATTGGATATTTACTATTTATTATCATTTCATTATCATTGTCATATTTCACAACTCTACGGAGCGGTAAACGAGGAGATGAGGAAATTCAGGAGTGAACTTAAAACTTAAAAGACATTCACTTGGAGGATGTAAGACATCAGAGGAGAAAACCACAAACAGATCACTCTTAAATACTCAACTAAACGAAAGGAAAGACAAGACACTCCTGAAATCAATGGAAACAGGAACAGGAAAACCAAATATGGGCATTAGAGAACATCAGGAAAAACAAGGACAAGGAGCTCATGGAAACAAAAACAAACACAAGGACAGTCCATAGGTGTGACAATCATTACTGTTAAAGACAAAATTATATTGGTTGAAATTAAATTATTGCCTAGGAAATTCAGCAAAAGGGTAAATGTTCAATTGTAAATGAATCTCTTTTGCTTCAGGGGTGTGTGAATACAAATCTGTGGTGCTCTCGATGTTTCTGCCTCTTTAACTGTTGTGCTTGTTAATGCTAATGAACACTTGAGTTGTGTGTGAATGTCTTTCCCTGATCTCTGTGATCATGAGTGCTATAGTTAGAGTACAGAATAGAACTGATCATATCCTTTGAATACTGTGTTTAAGCTTGTGATCTGAGAGCTTTGTCTTCATCTGTAAGAACGGCCTCCTGAAACCTGAATAAAACTCCAGTGATTGAGTGTTTTAGTCAGTCTGGATGACCGCAGCGACACACAGGACCAGCTCAAACAAGTCTCCTGATCCTTTTCCTGCAGGTGTATTAAAGCTATTTTGTTCTTTAAACATTTAACTTCACTAAAATCATAAAACTAATACAACATGGCATTTTTTTCTGATAGATGTACTTCTAGTTAAAGTTTCTAATAAACAGTTTATTGTGTCTTGTATTTATTACCCAAACGTTTCACTGTTAATAAAAGAAGATATGGAGGGAACTGAATGTGTTGGCATATTTTTGGCCAATTAACGAAAATGAAAAGGTAATAATCAATGCACCATATTCCTTTACACTACAAAAAAATGTATTTAAAACAAAATTGCTTACATAAAAGAACATTACCACTGAAACCTTTGTAACAGTTACACAGCAGCATTAACCAGTTTTATGTGAACTAATTGGTATATCAACATAAAACAAAGTGTTATAAATGTACATTAAAAAAGGAGAATATTATTAATACATTCACGATGTTAATAACTTTAGAAAAGCATCATCACATGAGTACGAAATTCTATTCTATAATCAACATTTCTAAGATGTGTTTGTGAGTTTAGAGAGCAGGGGTCCGTTCTTCGTACCTCGCTAACTAAGTTAGCTGGATTTGATTGTTGACGATTTTGCGTGATCTTGATATTATATAAATATTATATATATATTAAATATTAAAAGTTAATAATAAATAATTTACATTGTTTTATGTATGTATATATATATATATATATATATATATATATATATATATATATATATATATATCGGAGGTTCCAAAAAATATTTGGCAGCACAACTGTTGATATTATCCAACATTGATCATTCTAATAATAAATCAGCATATTAGAATGATTTCTGAAGGATCATGTGACACTTAAGACTGGAGTAACAGCTGATAAAAATTCAGCTTTTCATCACAGGAATAAATTCTATTTTAAAGTATGTTAAAATAATAATAAAAAAACCATTATTTTATATTGTAAAAACATTTTGCACTATAACTGTTTTTTCTGTATTTTTTATCAAATAAATGCAGCCTTGATGAGTATAAGAGACTTCTTTAAAGACTATTACAAGTCTTACTGACCCCAAACCTTTGAACAGTAGTGTATAAAAAAATAAAAATATAAATAAAATAGCATATCAAGGAAAAAACATGTAACATGGGCAGCATTAACACATTTAATGTGTTCACAACTTTTTGCCAGCCTTCTCTCCTTGCTTTTCCAGCCTTTGCAGTGTTCCCTTGCGTTTTAAATAAACTCTGAAACTCCTGAAATCCCTCAATCAAGAGTTCTTGCTCTGCTGCAGAAAAATACTGAGCGCGCTCCTTCGTCATGTTCGCCGACCAATCAAAGAGTTGCCGATCAATGTTTCTACTATCGATACGTATCCCCTTTTAAGCCACCCAGTGATCTCAAATAACTTCATCCAGCTATACTAATCATAAACAACAGGTGCGTTCGGAGAACCGGAATAGCGAGCTCATAGTTAGCACGATGATTTGATCTTAGATGTGTCATTTGATCTTGGATGTAGTAAGCGAGGTACGAAGAACGGACCCCAGTGCACCAATGGGACTTTTATTTTGCTCTGGTGACGTGACGTCATAAAGCTGCGCGCGCTCCTCGTCTGTTGTGATTCACGTGAAGAAAGGTTTGTGCTTTTAAAGTTTTTAAACCAATGGATATTGTTGCATCAATTAAAGAGTTTTTACTATGTTAAATAAATCATAACTATTAAATATACAGTTGTAATGCTTTATTTAGTGTAAGCCTACTTAAGGCCGTGTTCATACTTGGCGTCCTTTTCCAAACTGCCAGCGTCTGGTTTACATTCTAATCCTATGGAGTAAACCGTCTTTTCAAAAAAGCCCTGTGCGCTTTTTTAAACGCCACCGCCGGCGTCTTTTTCTGCAGCTCAGAGCGTCTTTTTAAGTTAAAAAAAGTTGAACTTTTTGAAGAAAACGCCCTACGTCAAGCGTTTTTTTGACAGCTGACCAATGACAAGCGAGTAGCGGGACCTATCGTTTCCATAGCAACAAAAACAACAAGAAAAAATGGAGAAGTTGCCGGTAGATAAACTTATCATACTAGTTTCGGAGCACAATGAGTTGTATGATATGAGTAAACAACTCTATCATAACATACATCACAAAGAGGCTGTGTGGGCACAGATTGGACGGATCCTTGGTTATTCAGGTAAGTGTGTCATCTACTACTTGTCGTTAACACAAATCACATAGCTATTAGCTAGCATTAATTTTTGCTCAGCAACAGTTATCAATACCGTCAACAGCTGACAACTTATCTTTTAGGCGACGCTTGCCGTCGGAAATGTAAATACTTGAGGGACAAGTACAAACGTGAAAGGAGAAATGAGAAAGACAGGAGAAGTGGTTCTGAGGGAGGCTTTAAACGCTCATGGAAGTTCCTGGGTGTCATGTCGTTCCTGGATCCCCATGTCCAGGACAGACCGACATCTACAAATTTTGAAACTCCAGAAAGCATTTTAAATGCAATATGTGAAAGTGCAGGAGAAGAGAGTGAGGTGACAAGATATGTAACGTTAGTCTATGTAGTCTTACTAATGTAAGCCTATTGTATGTTTT
Organism: Garra rufa; assembly: GCF_049309525.1. Classification (NCBI taxonomy): domain Eukaryota; kingdom Metazoa; phylum Chordata; class Actinopteri; order Cypriniformes; family Cyprinidae; genus Garra; species Garra rufa. The sequence goes on along the minus strand of NW_027394280.1, from coordinate 570,914 downwards.
ACATGTAGACCGGTATAAGGATGTAAGGATTGCTTATATACTTGCAATATAATTATTTTCTGATTTGCTACTCAAAAACATTATTATTAGTATGTAGAAAAATTTAATTAGTAGACTCCAAGCTTTTGCATGGTATAGTTTAGAATGTTACAAAAGCTTATTTCAGATAAATGCTGATCTTTGAATATTTCTATTCATCAAAGAATAATGAAAATATTCACGGTTTTAAATACTGATGATGATAATAATAATAATAATAATAAAAATGTTTTTGAACAGCAAATCAGAATATTATAATTATTTTTGAAGGATCATGTGACAGAAGATGCTGAAAATTTTGCTTTAATTAAAGAATAAAAATTACATTTTAAAATATATTCAAATATAATGTACTGTAATTTGGATCAAATAAATGGTGAGCAGAACAGACTCTTTAAAAAAACAAAACATAAAAAATCTACTGTCTAAAATCTTTTGACTGGTAGTGTATTCATTGGTGTTTTCTTCTCTTTTTTTCCCCCCACAGAGTCCAATAGGTGACTCAATGGTCAGCGATCCACCAAGCCCTGGTATTCACCAGCCAGCAGCAGCACCACCACCAGCAGCAGCACAGGAATCTACTCCAGTTCGACCTCAGCCAAATCCTTCTCAAGCATTAAGGGGAAAAAGGAGGGAGGTAGCACCAGTGTTGGGAGTAACGCATTACAAAAGTAATATGTTACAGTAGTTTATTACTTTTTGCTGTAACGCGGTAATATAACGCATTACTAATACAATTTGGGTAATAATATTACTCGTTACAATCTCAGTAACGCAAGTTACATCAACATATTTTAACTCAACATTAATTTGTGAATTAAAAAAAGTCCACAAGTAAAATATTTTGTCTTCCTGTTGCTGGAATTCGATGGCTGAGATGACTGCAGAGACGGATTCTACATTTATGAGATGGACGCACTCCCGTTATGGAAAACAGCACGAGTAACTCCTAGAAACATCTAGACTGGTGCCACGTAACACTAAACTAACGATGAGAGCTGCGGAGTCGGAGAAGAGAAAAAATGACGGACGAGCGCATAAGCAACAAAAATTAAGCTAAAAATGACTAAATCTGTTTTTATTAAATCATAGTCCGCATATAAAATGGATGAATACGCGAAATATATCTGATTTTCAAAACGAAAAGACTGAGTGACATATGCTGCTGAGTTTGGTTCACTTTTGTGTGGAGTGGCGCTCTACGAAAGTTCACGGAAAGGAAACCAAGATGACAGAAATAAAGTAAACACACTGCAGTTATAAATGATCTGTATGACCAAAAATGACGGAGTTATTCCGCTATTCGATTGCCCCGGTGCCTCACGCACACACAGCGTTGCAAAAGTTGCAGTCTGTTAATTATAACAATAAAATACAGTCACTGGTCAAATGAAATAGTGCGTACTGCATAGTATCCGTGCCGTCAGCCTGAGCTCGAGCCAAACACATATTTGCTCATGTGAGGAGGATGTTTTATAAGCGCGTTAAGTACAAATCCTGGTTTACATAATAGTTTAGCATTCAAATACATCACGAATATGGACACATTTAATTGGATTGATGCAGAATGAGAGAGGTAGGCTGCACGAGAACAACACCGTTTGTTTTTAGTTTCGCTTTTACCCTCATTCGTTTTGGCTTGTTTAGCAACTTGTATTCTTCATTCTTGTTTTGTTCTGAAAACCATTTAAAATAGCCTATAGGCTATTCATTGTGTTTAATGATTGTACATTATAACACTTCACTTATTTACCGGTGTTATTTCTGAAAGTATTAATGAGTTTTGTGCTTATCTGTGTTTAACCTAAACTACAACGTAACATTAATAGACATACCGGTAGGCCTACCTAAATATGTTTTATAATTTTATGCTAGCTATCCTAAACTTAATGTGAGCAGCTATAAACTTTTTTTGGCATTTTATAATCTGTGGATATTTTGATGAAAGTAACTCAACAGTAACTTAAAAGTAGTGTAACGCATTACAATTTAGAGACAGTAATATTGTAATATAACTAATTACT
>NW_027394280.1:464628-568351 GCF_049309525.1 Garra rufa | reverse complement strand
GGAGAACTACTGAAAATGTCCCTTTGTAGTTATAGTATAGGGACCCGCTGGATGGAGGAGCTTCGATGATTACATGCTTTCCATCCATTGTTCCAAGGCAGTTGGGGAAAGCCAAAAGATTTTGAAACTCAGCAGCTATCCCCCTCCACTCTGCTGCATCAGGCACAGGCATGCAATCAGACAGTAGGCAGTTCCAGATTGCCTCACACACCTGGCTCACTATTCCAGCCACAGTACTGGCACCTACCCTGTAGCCAAAGGCAATAGACCGAAAAGAGTCGCCTGTTGCCAAATACCTTTAAAATAGAAGAAAGATTTTTTTTAAACGTGATCTTATGTTAATCTTTATGCATCTTTTATTTGTCAACAACTAGAACATTCTATCATATACAGAGATCCTACAAAATGTACAGCATGCCATACATCCACACACTCACACACATATATACACACACGCATACACATATATATATAAACACACATATACACACACACATATACATATATATATATATATATATATATATATATATATATATATATATATATATATGTGTGTGTATATGTGTGTGTATGTATATGTGTTTTATATATATATATATGTGTATGCGTGTGTGTATATATGTGTGTGAGTGTGTGGATGTATGGCATGCTGTACATTTTGTAGGATCTCTGTATATGATAGAATGTTTATATAGTTTATATAGATTATATTATATTTTTTATATAATGTATATAAACACACACACATATATACATACATATCTCACGTAGCATTTCAAATTTGTATAAGTAACGAACGTTATGTAGCTAGTACCAACAGTTAAAGGAAAGATCAGAAAAGTCAGGTGACTCACCTTAAACAAATACAGAGACGTTCCTCCGGGCTGATGGTCTCTCTGAATTTTGTCTGCGTTTTGGCAATCGATGGTGCAATGATTTGTAGCAGGTCTTCAAACTGACTTTTGTTTAGTCTAAAATACGCCACAAACCGTGCATCATCCAACCGGAGCTCCAGGACTAAATTGTTGTAAACACCATACTTTTTTCTTCCCCGAATAATGTCGTGCACCCACAAACGTCTTTGTGAACCCACATTCTCCTCCCCGGTAACTTCAAACGCCAACGCAAGAGCCAACTTCCTCTTTCTCGACATTTCTTCACCACACAGCACTACGCTACTGTTGCAGCTGTTGTTATGGCAACAAAAGACGCACTCGGCTGCTTTTTGTAACAGAACGCTGCAAGCTTTTTTTTTTTTACTAAAAAAACGCCCTGGTCAACTTTCTCTTGTCAAAAAAGACGCCAAGTGTGAACGCGGCCTTAACCGTCTTTTCAAAAAAGCCCTGAGCGCTTTTTTAAACGCCACCGCCGGCGTCTTTTTCTGCAGCTCAGAGCGTCTTTTTAAGTTAAAAAAAGTTGAACTTTTTTGAAGAAAACGCCCTACGTCAAGCGCTTTTTTGACAGCTGACCAATGACAAGCGAGTAGCGGGACCTATCGTTTCCATAACAACAAAAACAACAAGAAAAAAAAACTGGAGAAGTTGCGGTAAATAAACTTATCGTACTAGTTTCGGAGCACAAGGAGTTGTATGATATGAGTAAACAACTCTATCATAATATACATCACAAAGAGGCTCTTTCTCGACATTCCTTCACCACACAGCACTACGCTACTGTTGCAGCTGTTGTTATAGCAACTAAAGACGCACTCGGCTGCTTTTTGTAACAGAATGCTGCCAGCTTTTTTTTTTACTAAAAAAACGCCCTAGTCAACTTTTTCTTGTGAAAAAAGACGCCAAGTTTGAACACGGCCTAAGACGTTAGTAACAGAAAATGTGCATCTCATTTCTCTCTCTATATCATGAATCAATCAAGTGATGATAAGAAGTGAGAGGCTGCATCCGAAATCGCATACTTAATGAGTTGGTACTTAATTTCAATTAGTAGGTACTTAACAAGCTCTAAGGGTACCTACTCTACAGCCAAATCTCGTTGAGTATGAATGCGATCCGCCATGATGACGTTATCATGTGATCTACGACGTTAAAACAAGAGCAACAGTTTAAAAGATATGAGCGACAGGTTTAATTCATCTATTTGTATATATTATCTGTTTGTATATATTATGATGTTGATCAAATTTCTCATTTAGTGGTCTTCCAGAAGAGATACATTTATGATTGTAGTACGTTTTTAGGCTATAACCCAGTTTAATCCTTAAAGATGTTATTTTTTATTACGAAAACCTAAAATCGTAACCACTTTAATATGTTTTTAATTTATTTATGTGCAAAATTGTTTATCCACACGCAAAACTGGCTTGAAATCTCCTTTGTTTTCCTCTTTTTATTGTGGGATTTCTCTTGTTTCATCGAGGATTATAAATAACAAAAAACAACACATGCAATCTTAATGCATTATGATTAAATGAATATTACGATAATTTAAAGATATTTAATCTTTTTTTCACGTGTAGAGAATCACATGTACGCAAACCCTTTACAGTTTTTTCTGTCATTATGATTTTTTTACTGATAAAACAGCCTACTATCTTTTCCTGCGGTTGTATGTACTTATAAGTTCTGCAGTGATAATAAAATAAAATAAAGGCGACGGGTGCACAAAACATCCAATGGCATCACGACAACCCTACCTAGTACGTTGCCCTCCTTGTTTGCAATGTTTGTAATATCTGCTCAAAGGAGACGTCAATCAGCTGCTGGAAGATCACATCTTTGGAGAAGACTTTTGATTTTACACTCGAAAAAATTAAGTATTACTTAGAAATTAAAGATGACCTCGGAATGCATTGCTAGACAACACCAACTCTTATGAACAATAATACTGATAAATGCTAACCACTAATTAATTATATTTTTAGTAAAATGAACATGCACTTTTTTAATACGCCATATGCATGACATATTCATGACTATGCAGTCAACGTGAATACATCTCAATTCTCAGTCAAGTAATGAATTAATGCTATATTTTATTAACTGACAACAAGAAACACGAATAAATTTGTAAAAGAATAAATAAAAGTAACCTTGATGTTAAATAAATACAAGTCAAAGACACATAAAACAAAGCTTTATTCAAAGTAATTGTTCTGACAATCATGTGTTCACAGCCTGTAAATAAAAACTGCCATCAACAGCTGTGCCAATTCTGCAGCTTTATTCTGATGAAGCAGCTGACCAGCGTGTCCACCTTCACCTGTCTCTGCTGTCCATCACGTCCTGTCCCTGTAACATCCAGAAAAGCTTCAAGTCACCTCTGTGATTCATGTGACAACACAAATGCGCCTCTATTTATACTAATAAAAAAGATCAGTTATGTTCAGTTACTATGTACATGCGTTTATTTACATTCCATTCATATAAAGTAAACAGTGTTGACAACAGTGAATTCTACTGTAACAGCACACAACACTCAGATGTCTATTACGTGCTCTTCTGCAGTTGTTTTCGAACATTTTCTATCGCATATTAAATAGACATTTAACAATCATCTTTAAGATGTATGTGGTTTATGTACATTCACTTTGGAGATATACGTGTGTTTACTGGATCTCCCCTGTTTGCTATACATAAAACATGTTTTTACAGAACAGTCACAAATATACTATACTGTCACACCTGAAACGATTTAACAGTTTGTTCTACGCGATTGTGACACAAGGAACAGCGTAAGGTTACTCACTTTTGAAAACATCCTTGTTGCTGTTCTCCATCACGTTCGATGATGACGTAGCTATTGATCTCCCGTGGGCTTCTGGGATAGAAAAGTAGAAAAGATCGGCGCTTCGAAATCTGGGCGGGACGCAGAGGGCATCCGGGGATCTCTTGCTTATTCTTTTGTGGTTACTCTTCTCACGTACCCATTTCGCCTACTATATAGTAGATAAGTAGGCATATTGGAACGATACTTAGGTATACGTTCGCCTGAATCTCGCGAGAAATAGTGTTTCATCCTGGTAAATCTCGCCTATTCTTTTGTGGTGTTTGAGATTTCATGCATACTTTTTCTTCGCCTACTGCTTTTTGCCTACTAAATAGTATGGAAGTATGCGATTTTCGGATGCAGCCAGAGACTCAGAATCCGGATCATTTGAATCAAATCATTTGTGAAATGATTCAGTGATTCGATTCAGCGGCACGCGGACTACAAACGACAACAACAAACACAAACGAGTGAATGACAACCGAGAATGGTAACAATAATATGGAATTAGCCTAAAAAAATTATATATTTTTCTGTAAAATTAAACCCAATATCTGCTTCTAATATTAAAAACATTGATTTCAACACTTAGGCTAATTATGCAAAAGTATCTAAGAAAATTATTTATGTTAAAGTCATTTGCAACAACCTTGAAATGTAAGTAATGACATTTAGCTACTGCATGCTGACTAAAGCTACATCTAAATTAATCTGGATACAAAATTACATCCATCAATTTAATGTGATAAATACCACAGATACCACATGCTTATTTATGTTAGAGCTAATGAAATTGTAATGAGAATATTGCTTGTAAATAAATTACTTGAACAACAAATTATTTTTTTATTTTTTATTACATATAACTTTTTACTTTTTTTCTTCAAATGGATGATTGATTTAGCTGTCTAAAGGACAAGCGCATATCAAGTCTTAATGTCAAGCTCTTCTTCTATCTTTTAGTGACTTTGAAAGAGTTATACATATGTTTAGGTATTAACCAGGCTTCTCTCATACATTTGCAGTTGGTACAGAATGCTGCTGCTCTTATGTTGACAGGAACACATAAATGAGAACATATTACACCAATTCTGGCACCTCTCCATTGGCTTCCTGTTCATTATTTCATGCTTGAAAGAGACTGGGCAAAAATGGCCTGCATGGCAAGAAAGTTCCAAGACAAAAAACGCTGCTGAGCAAAAAGAACATAAAGGCTTGTCTCATTTTTGCCAGAACTCATCTTGATGAAAAAAATAAATAATAATAAAATAAAATCAGGAAGCCAACACTTTTCCACACTACTGTATGTGTTTTTGTTTTAAATTAAGTATGCTTGTACAGCACTTTAGTAAACACTTGTTGTTTTTAAAAGTGATTTAAATTAGATGAATAAACTTTGACATTGGCTTAACAGGTCAGTGTAACAGCCCGTTTTTTGATTGGCTAACATAATTGCCCCCTTAATAAAACCTCAGAAAGAATTGTGTGATGATTTTTTCTTTTTTTTTTTCCTCGTCTCTCTCTAAATTTGTTGCATTTTATTCCCTAGGAGACAAAAATGGTACAGAAACATTGAGATCAGTCTGTGTATAGATTATAGATATATGTAGATCCTAAACTCTGTCATTAAATTTCCTAATTTTTTTTTTTATTATTAATTGTATAACGGCCAGCCTAATCTCTGTAGGGTACCGGCTGAGAAGGATCAGGTTTGGACACCCTGGTATAGGATCTAGCATACATGCTTTACAAATCTACATGTTTTGATGTTAATTGTTTTGTGCCACTAAACTGGGGTTAACTTTTATTCCTTTTTTTCCACCTTAGACCTAACAGCGCTGAAAGAGGAGAGAGAAGTACTGAATGAAACTGAAGAGAAAGATCATTTTTTTTGTTCCTTACAGTCTGAAAAGACTTCTAAACAAAAAAGAGCTCAAACTACAGGAACTAGGAGTTATTTTTCTTGCGTTCAGTGTGGAAACAATTTCACTCAAAAAGGAAGCCTTAAAACACATATGATTATTCACACTGGAAAGAAGCTGTACACTTGCCAACAGTGTGGAAAGAGTTTCATTCTAAAAGGACACCTTAACAGACACATGATGATTCACATTGGAGAGAACCCTTTTACCTGCCAACAGTGTGGAAAGAGTTTCACTCTAAAAGGAAGCCTTAACATTCACAAGAGGGTCCACACTGGAGTGAAGCCTTACACCTGCTCTCAATGTGGAAAGAGTTTCGCTCAAAGTGGACATCTTAAAGTCCACCAGAAATTTCACACCATGGAGAACCCTTTTACCTGCCAACAGTGTGGAAAGAGTTTCACTCTAAGGCTCCATCCACACGAAGCCGGTGCGTGCCCTATCCGATCTTTTTTTTTCCCTCGTTCTAAAAAAAAGTTCCGTACACACGAAACCACTGAAAACGGTGTAGTATATATGCCAGACCAGTATGGGGTGCTGTAATTCTGCCATAGATATACACTATACACGGAGAAGAAGACTTTGAGCATGCGCATAACCTTGCGCGCTGTATTCGTACTAAGAAGAAGAAGACGAAGATGTGAACAGTATCGCTTGTTGCTCATAACAGTTGCATAGAAGCAATAGATTTTGCTGTAATAAAGCTAGCAGGCTTAGTAGCAACACGAACACAATCATGTAGTCCCCCAATATTGTTGTTGCTGTTACGTGTGATGAAGCCGACACGTGATGTGATGACATCATCGTTTCAGAAAATATACGGATTGGCTGTACACACGAAACCGCGAGGGTGTCGTTTTCAGATTTATCCACTTTGGGACCCGGTTTCAAAAAATATCGGATTCAGTCTCCTAAAACGCCGGATCCGTGTGGATGACACGCCAATACGATAAAAAATGTATGCGTATACAGCGAAACGCGTCTCCGTGTGGACAGGCCCTAAAAGGAAGCCTTAACATTCACATGAGGGTCCACACTGGAGTGAAGCCTTACACCTGCTCTCAATGTGGAAAGAGTTTCGCTCAAAGTGGACATCTTAAAGTCCACCAGAAATTTCACACCATGGAGAACCCTTTTACCTGCCAACAGTGTGGAAAGAGTTTCAATGAAAAAGGAAGCCTTAACAGACACATGAGAGTTCATACTGGAGAGAAGCCTTACTCATGCAAACTGTGTGGAAAGAGTTTTAATCAAAAAGGAACCCTTAACCTTCACATGAGAGTTCATACTGGAGAGAAGCCTTACACATGCTCTCAGTGTGGAAACTGTTTTAGTCTAAAAGGAAGCCTTGACAGGCACATGAAGATTCATAATAGAGAGAAACCCAACAGATCCCCTTAGTGTAGAAAGAGTTTCAAACAAAATGTATAGAATGGAACGTTCTAATTCAAATTTTGAAGCATTATGTTTTGTCCATAGTACACTTTAAGCTCAGTCCAACACAATATAGCTAGTTGACACGGTAATGCATAAAAGAGCAAGGAATAATATGGATGTGTTTGCTATGTCTACAATGTAAGAACTTCACATTTGTATCATGAATTGAAAGATCTCACAGAAGGTGCAGTTTTTTGGTTGAAGCACAATAAGGAAAGGAAAGGAGGTGACGTGAGGCCAAGTATGGTGACTCATACTAGGAATTTGTGCTCTGCATTTAACCCATCCAAGTGCACACACACACACACACACATACACACACAGTAGTGAACACACACACCGTGAACACACACCCGGAGCAGTGGGCAGCCATTGCTGCAGCGCCCGAGGAGCAGTTGGGGGATCGGTGCTTTGCTCAAGGGACTCACCTCAGTCGTGGTATTGAGGGTGGAGAGAGCGCTTGTGATTCACTCCCCCCACCTACAATCCCTGCTGGACCTGATACTCGAGCCTGCAAACTTTGGGTTACAAGTCCGACTCTCTAACCATTAGGCCACCGCTGCCCCAAAAGCATAGCGCGAGCCAGCCAGGAGAGTTTAAAGGGATAGTTCACCCAAAAATGAAAATTTGATGTTTATCTGCTTACCCCCAATGCATCCAAGATGTAGGTTGCTTTGTTTCCTCAGAAAAACACAAACGAATATTTTTAATGAAAACCGGTGCAGTCTGCCAGCCTTATCATGGACGTGAATGGGCACCAAACCTTTAAAAGTAAACAAAAACATGCACAGACAAATCCAAATTACACCCTGCGACTCATGATGATACATTGATCTCTTAAGACACGAAACGAACAGTTTTTGTGAGAAACTGAACAGTATTTATATAATTTTTTACCTTTGATACACAGCCACGTCCATCTGTAATGTGCACGAGTTTGGCATCAGTAACGTCACATGAGCACGCGCTCTAGCGTAGAATACGCAAACGCCGTAGGGGGAAATCAGTGAAAAGTCCCGGATGAGTTTGTGCAAACTAATGTAATCTTTTAGCTTTAAATCGGTTTAAACAATCAGGATACGCGCAAGTAATAACCATTTTGAATAGCCGCTATATCCACAATCTCTGTGCTCTGTGTAAACAATGAGTGCCGTATACATGCAACAGATCGCTTACGGCGTTTGAGTATACTACGCCAGAAGCGCGTGCACATGTGACGTGACTGATGCCAAACTCGTGCTCAGGAGAGATGGACGTGGCTGTGTATCAAAGGTAAAAAATGATACAAATACTGTTCATTTTCTCACAAAAACCGATCGTTTCGTGACTTAAGACATCAATGTATCATCATGAGTCGCAGGGTGTAATTTGGATTTGTCTGTGCATGTTTTTGTTTACTTTTAAAGGTCTGGTGCCCATCCACTTCCATGATAAGGCTGGCAGACTGCACCGGTTTTCGTTAAAAATATTCGTTTGTGTTTTTCTGAGGAAACAAAGTAACCTACATCTTGGATGCATTGGGGGTAAGCAGATAAACATCAAATTTTCATTTTTGGGTGAACTATCCCTTTAAAGGACATTGTTAGCATTTTTAACATCACCGTTTCGGGCTACAACTACAACCCTTGTTCCCTGAGAAAGGGAAGGAGACACGAGGACATACAGAGGAAGGCTGCACCTTCCAGAAGGGGGATGATATGCCAGGGATATGGACCTGTTTTTGTTTCTGTGTGCCCTTTTTTGGTTGCGTTCCTTTCCTTTAGTCCAGTTAGTCATTCTGTGCACCCGTGTTCCCCAGTTACCCCATATATTAAAATCAAAGTCTGTGCATTCTGTCTCTGTTGGGTCTCTATTTTCCAATACGACTGTCTTTCCTATTTCCTTGTGTGGGTTACCCTGTGTCTTTGGACTATAATAAACTGTTCCTTTGATCTATGTCTCCGTCGTTCCTCCCAGCACAGTATCTTGACATCAGTGTGTTCTAGTATTGGAGCAATTTTATTAATAGTAATGAGTTCAATTTGTGGTGTCCGAGACAAATTAGTACTGCTCATGAAGAACACACTGCCAGATTGAAATACACAGAATGATGTCACAATGACAGAGTCATTAGCATAAAAAAGAATGTTTGAAATCTTTGATCTTCAATTGAAGCTTTCTGAATGACTCTAGTGCAGATTTAAGCCTCAGATTTCTCTCCTAAACACTCACTCTAGTAAAAGTTTTCTTCCCACTTACGAGGAAGCACTAGGGACCAGAAATAAATTCTAGGGCCGCCAAATTCTTTGGCTGGTTGGTGGATGCAGGAGGCCCCTTTAGCGTCCTAAATGCTGGGTGTGGTGTAGTGTGTTGTGTTTGGTGTAGGGTGTGACACAGTCATTGACAAAAGAGGAGCGGAGCTGTATTCTCTCCAATCAAATGAACAGTAATGGTTTATAGCAGGGGTCCCCAAACTAAGGCCCGCGGGCCGAATGTGGCCCACCCCCACATTTGGACCGGCCCTCTGAACAATGCCAGAGACATATTTTGAAGATGAAAAATTAAAATTAGAAGTTGTAAATATATGTTTTACTTTTATCATATCGGTGTTTGATTATAAAGGTTGGCTTTCAAACTACAATTTCCCTCAGTCATTATCATATAGCCTAATTATTTGTTAAATTCACCTACAGATTGGTACATTTAACAAACTGTGTCATCGCAATTGAACAGGTGATGCGCGAGGCAGCTAGAAAATTCAGAGCGATGACAAAATGACTCAATAGCATTTAAGGTGAAACTAGCACTGCTTGTGGGACAGGTGCGAAAGCAGGACTTCACTCATCTCCCAGTTACCCAAAGTTTTTCAGCTGAGAAACCAATGGCCCCATTTCCAGTTGGAAAGTCTGTGGAAGCGCTGAAAATGATGAAGGCAGACTGTGACATGTGATTCAAAAAACAGTGGATTCTTGAATCGATTTTGCTAGACAAGCCTCTCAAGGCTGGTGTTCTCTCGGTTGGTTGTTCATCTTTTTCTTCCACACTTTTTCCTTCCACTCAACTTTCTGTGAACATGCTTGGATACAGCACTCTGTGAACAGCCAGCTTCTTTGGCAATGAATGTTTGTGGCTTGCCCTCCTTGTGAAGGGTGTCAATGATTGTCTTCTGGACAACTGTCAGATCAGCAGTCTTCCCCATGATTGTGTAGTAGAGTGCGGATCGGGCTGCATTTTTCTGTCTGAGCCCGGCCCGCGTCCGACAGAGCAGTACTCGAACCCGACCCGAGCCCGACACAGTTAAAATCTCTTTTTTTTTCTCATACTAATGACACATGCACTTTTTTTGTGTGGAATGCCCGCTTTTATTAAGCAACTGTAGGAAAAGCGTTCGGCAATGTCAACAACAGATGAGAGCATCAGTGCACACGGGCCAAAAAGCGCCGTTATAACACAGGCGCACTATCGCGCTGATGTGACCGAGCCCAACCCGAACCCGAGCATCCTTTCTAAATATCTGTCCGAACCCAGCCCGACCCGGCCCGTCAGGTTCCGTCGGGCTCAGCTCGGGTATCCATCCTCTTTTGTGTAGCCTAATGAATCAAACTGAGAGACCATTTTGAAGGCTCAGGAAACCTTTGTGGGTGTTTTGAGTTTATTAGGTGATTGACATGTCACCATATTCTAATTTGTTGAGATTTGTTGTGAATTGAAATTAAAAGAACCAAAGACTTAAACTACTTCAGTCTGTGTGCATTAAATTTATTTAATACACAAGTTTCACAATTTGAGTTGAATTACTGAAATAAATGAACTTTTTCATGACATTCTTATTTATTGAGATTCAGCTGTATATCTTTTGAAAATAAATTATCAGTTGTCAGTGCGGTGCCTAACAAAATAAACTATTCTAGCATTAAAAGGTAGAATAAATAAATAATTAAAAGTAAAATCATAATAAAATACTACTACTACTAGTAGTCAGTCTGGCCCATCTGTATTTCTTTAATAAACAGACTGGCCCCCCATTAAAGAAAAGAAAAAATATTTGGCCCTCTCAGAAAAAAGTTTGGGGACCCTGCTCTGGCGTGATGTGTGGACAGCAGTATGCACATATTAAGATGTCCTGCAGAGTCTTGAAGAAGATGGCCTGCTGGATATTTCCAGAGGACAGGGACCATCACTCCCTTCACACTGAGGGAAATATGAGCCCCCAGCAAGTGTAGGAGGTGGGACTTCTACAAAACAACATTCACAAGCCTGATAATGTAGAGGTAGGAATGATTTTCATTTCTCTCATTTATGATGATACAGATAGTGTGCAAATGTAATTCGATTTTTGTAATGATTAAATGCTTAATCCCTAGGATGTGGATGTTGACATAGACTGGGAGAGTGCCATCTTCCACGAGGAATCATTTACACAATGTGGAGTTGATTTTACTCATGTCATTGTTTCTGTCCTGAGTGGTGATATTTAGTATAACAGCACTGTGATGGTTCACATTCTATATCACTTTGCTTGTCTGTTCATCGCTAATAGTTTAATTTTTTCAAACAGTACTCTTTTTACAGAGTACACATACTCTTACATCATTAATTTCAAATGAATTATTATAGGTCATGGGTCGGAGGGAGAAGCAGATTTATTAGATAAGACAAGGATCAAAAGACAGGAGTCTTACGCATTATAAAAGAACGGCCTTGCTTGATTGATTTGACTTTAGGCTAAAACGTAAATCCCCTTTTGAAATGCTGGATATAACAATTGACAAATAACGATCAAACTAACTTATGCAACTTACACAACCAAGGGAAACCAACAAAAGGCAAAGTTACTTGTTAAAATTACTAGGGATGCACCGATATGGAAATTTTGGCCGATAACGATAGCCCTTTTATATTTGGAGGCCGATAGCCGATATATAGGCTGATAAATATTTCTTTCTGAGAATAATTGCAAAAACAACAGGCAAACACATACAGTGAACAACTGATTTTATTTTAAAACTCTAAGTTCAAAAAAGTTTGAATAGATCTCTGGTCTATAGTTACTATTCATTTCTATGGCCAACTTTATTTGACATAAAATTCATTGCTTGACAAAAAAACAAAACATAAATAAAGCAACAAAGTCACTGAACACCATTAGTTGCATAATCAAAATATGAATCAAACAAAAACATTTGCAATATCTAAATAAAATGTTAATTCTGATACAGCAGGACTTCAGGGCTCACAAAATTTCAAAATCTCTGGTGGCCCTTCGGGCAGGTACTCTTCAGATTTTGGAAGCCCGAAAATTATTTTAACTTCAATACACAAATATCAACAAATATCAAGGAATGAATTCTGCAGAATTTTTAAATATCAATTTAAGGCGATGTTTGACCCTTGTAAAGAGCTGCACAAGTAAAATAAACAGTATGAGTGTAGTTGGACGATGTACGGAAATATTAAGCCATAAAATGACAAAAAAAAAAAAAAAAATCGTATACAATGGCATTTCAGCCTTTATACCATTAAAAGGGATTAATGAAGTTTCTAATGTATTATATTTATTTAAAACATAAATATAACTGTCTTAATTGTTTAGATTTTTAGAAAGCACATTAACTTCTTTCACATTACAGCTCTATATGTTTGCTGCATAAAAACATGGGTCGATATTTGACTAAAAACAGCTAAAAATTTGGACGTGCAAATTAATTCTTTGTCACACTTTAGGAGCGCTTACATTTTAGTATCGGCTGTACACAACGCAGCATTATTGCTGTTTTATCAGGCATGAAATGAAAATGCCGACGACACGTTTCTGAGGACAGTCGGTTCCCTTCAGATACATTCATTTAAAGACATTAGTGCCGCGTTTTGACTTTAAAACGTGCAGCGTGCATATTTATTCAATGACATCATTGCCTCTTAAAAGTTTTATCCAGCCCTATCACAATTCTTGTCTTTCTGTCTCCAAATGTAAGACCTCTTAAAATTATAATTAGCCCTCTTCTTTTACTATTTAACCCTTATGCGGTCTTCGGGGTATTTTTTTTTTTTACCCCAAATGGCTTTTGCTAAAAATAAAAAAGTTATTTTTGTCCAAGAGTTATAAGACTTTGTAAAACTGTCAACACTTTCTGGATCTACAAATAAAAAATAAAAAAGTTGGAATGATAGCATGATTTTATGTTGGTGTAAAAAAAAAAGTCACACTCATGGTCTTTGGGGTCTCTGCAACAAAATGCAATTTTGTAACAAAATAATAGTTAATTTTTTTTTCCTGTTTATAATGTTTTTAGGAGGATTTATGATATTTTTTAAATTTTATATAATTAATACATATTTTTATACACAATTTTTTGTATATATACTTTTTATTCAAAATTCACTTTATAAAAGACCCACGTCTTACTTTCATTCATGGGGATAACATGGATAATTTCACATGGTTTAGTTTAGGATTTTTGCACATCTTTTGGAAAATCCTGTTTTAAAGGGGGAAAAAAATTATTTTACCACTAGATGGCTGCAGTGCTTTATGCTATTTGACCAACTGAAAGGTATCTTTTCACAAGTTTTTTTCAGTTGAGATCATATCTTCATATTATGAAATACACAGGACACACACAAATACATTTGTGAGACCATCAAAACTGCTCTATTATAATTTTTTCAAATAAAAAAAAAACATTTGCTGTAGTTGCATTCTTATGTTCATATTGTGTACTGCTACTCAATATGTAATAGAACTTATTTGTTTCAGTGCAAAATAATGCTGAACTTTGACAAAAAATAAATTTCATAGTTAGAATTGTGACTTCATAATTTGTAGCTTTGAACTCAACTGAAACAATTTATGAAAAGATTTCTTTCTGGTGGGCAAATAGCAAATAGTGGAGCTCTGCAGCCATCTAGTGGTAAAAGTGATTATTATTTTTACTTTTAAAACTGTGATATGTCTCTTATTGTTCGGGGAGAGGTTTTTTTTCTTTTTCTCTCTCTCTATTATCTCACAGAGCCTGTGGTTGGATCGCGCTGTCGTCAATCATCAATCCTGAGTAACACCTGAAGGACCAATCAGACGTCAATGGGTGCGTATAAAGACGTGGATGTGACGTGAGATCGGGAGGAGCGATTGCTTTTCATTTGTTTGCTCTCCCACGTTTGCTTGTCTTGCTCTCGTTTTGTTATTTCTGCTGAATTTGAATTATCGTGTGTTTGAGTTTGCTCTTGTTAAACTTCACTCTTGTTTTGATTATCCATTTGGACGCGTTTGCGCTGTGACTCGACTCTCAGTCCTACCTCGACACATGGTGATGGGACCAGCTCAGCATGTCACGTGACTTACATCTTACTACACGCAGGGTAAAGTTGTCTAGACACACTAGTTATCGAGCGGATGCCCATCTTTGTATTTATGTTTGTGAGTCAGAGTAGTCAGTGGCGTTTTACGCTGAAGATGTTATTTTCTTTCATTTCTTTTGTTTAGTTTAGTCTTGATTTGGGGCTAGTTAGAGGATTTATGTTTTATTATTTTCTTTCTTTTAGCACCGCTCTTGTCCCTCACTTTTGTTGTCTTTCACTTGTATATAATTTGTAAATAGATTATCGTTGGATTTCTTGAAGGTATCTTGGGTTTATTGTTTATATGATTGATTGATATTATTCTTATTGAGAGCTATGTAAGTGTATAACAGAGAATCTCACTAAACGTAAAGTCTGAATCCGATTGTCTCTTTCTGTTCTTTATTAGTTTCACACATCCACACTTCCAAAGCAGAGAAAAGTACTGAGCTTGATTGTTCTTTTTTATGTATTTAAATTTTACCTCCCAAAACCCTAGATGCCAAAATTAGGGAGTCGTAACAACTGTATTTTCCAAAAGATGGGCAAAAATCTTCACCAAACCATGTGAAATGTGGGTCTTTTATAAAGTGAATTTTACATAAAAAAAAAAAAAACAGTTTTTGTATAAAACCCATTTAAAAATATATTTATCTATTATTTATATTATATATATTTAAAAAAATATAACTAACCTACTAAAAACTTTAATAAACACAAAAATATTTTTATTTAAACTATTATTTTGGTACAAAATTACTTTTTGTTTACCGCGGTAAAAAAGAACCCCGAAATTCTCGAGTGTGATTTTAAAAAGAGGACAGGTTAACATATGAACAACTTTTTATGGCCTTAATTTGATATATTTGATTTTTATTTATTTTTTTGTCAACTACTGGCCTAAGCCAGTCTTTAAATCTTGTGTCCTCCAGCCAGAGGTTCGAAATTTGCATTTCCCCAAATTTAATTTGCGCACGCATGATATCCCTCAGGTCCTACCTCTCAACGCATAAATAAATAAATCCATGCAAATTTTAGAAGAAAGGCCTGCACTTAACACAAATTGACAATGTATCTAAAAAAATGGTGTCGAAAATTTTATACCTCGTCAGATGACGTTTATTACTTTTTAATGCCCTTAATTTTGGCTCATTTCATTTACTACCTTTTACAACCCCGCAGACACCATGGCAAACAAAGTAACTAAATGGCTGTTATGGTCCATCAATCTGTTAATTGGAGGAGCGGAAGTCCTCAGAAATAGCGAACTTTTAACAATTAATTGCGCAGCTCTAATGTAAACACTGCAAAATGTTGCGAAGATATTGTTACGTTTCGCGAGATCTGGTGTCACGAAATCCCGCCACATCCCTAGATGGCATGCCATGACGTGCACAGAATGCGCTTTTGTGTTGTGTGTGTGTGTGTATATATACATATATATATATTGAGACTTTAAATTTTTTCGGTAGTTACCAGCCCTACTTGTGACACAGAATGAGTTCGCAAATGATTTTTAAATTTTCTTTGATAGAAAAAACTCTCTTTACACCAAAGACATTTGTAAGGTTTTTCTCCAGTGTGAGTTCTCATGTGGACTTGAAGGATTTGTTTTTTGGAATATCTCTTTTCACACAGTTCACACGGGAAAGGCTTCTCTCCAGTGTGAGTTCTCATGTGTTCTTTAAGACTTGCGTTGACGACAAAAGCCTTTCCACACTTCAAGCAAATGAAAGGTTTCTCTCCAGTGTGAGTTCTCATGTGGACTGGAACGCTTGATTTTTGAGCAAATCTCTTTCCACACAGTTTACAGGCGAAAGGCTTTACTTTGGTGTGAACTCTCACGTGAACCGTGAGGTGTGCTTGCCTTCTCCAATTCTTTCCACAGTAAAGGCACATGAAAGGCTTTGTTTTTCTGATGTGAGTTTTGACATGTTGCTTAAGCTGTTTCCAGTCTGGGAAAACCA
Organism: Garra rufa; assembly: GCF_049309525.1. NCBI lineage: Eukaryota > Metazoa > Chordata > Actinopteri > Cypriniformes > Cyprinidae > Garra > Garra rufa. The sequence goes on along the minus strand of NW_027394280.1, from coordinate 551,979 downwards.
TTTTGCATCTTTCACTTTGACATACGATCTTTTTAGAGTGAACTCTCATGTGCTGATAAATGTGTTTTTTGCATCTGAAACTCTTTCCACACTGACCACATATGTAAGGCTCAAGACATCCTTGAGTGGCATTTCCTGAGGAAGTATTTTCAGTCTTTATGGACATCTCTTCTGCTGCATTCATTTCTTGACTCTCCTCTTTCAGTGCCGTCATGTCTAAAATGAAAAAGACAAACACAAATGAACTCCAGCTCAATAGTACAAACAACAGACATCAAAATAAGTTGAAAAATCAAAGCATTAGAATCTAGAAAATAGAACATTTTTGCTAGATCCTATATTAACCCGAAGGCAGTGTTAATTTAATTAACGAATCATTTGTGTCTAAATTTTTTCAACGAAAATGAAACAAAAACTCGTTTTGAATAACAAAAACTATGATGGAAATCTATTGACATTTTCCTCAACAAATAAAAACGAGAACAGCGTAAAATGTACAGTACCTCCCATAGATGTGGCATTAGAAACACCCTCGCATTAGCGTTAACTACCCTGGATAGCACACGTACATCACAGAGATGTCTATTTGACGTCTGCATTTACATCTTGAAGATGTATTTTTTAGATTGTTTGCTCATCTGCAATGCGCCTGTTGGACCTTTCTATCAGATGTCAAATAAACGTCTGTTAGATGTCTTTGAGATGTTTATGAATCAGAATGAATGTAAAACTGACAACTTACAGACATTGGCCAGACGTTTGCACACAGCAGATGCTTCCCAGATCAAGAGATCTTTTGTAACTTCATTGAAAGGTGATATAATAAAGTACCCAGATAGCACACGTACGTCTGCAAGTCTGTTAAAGATCTCTTAATCTGGAAAGCATCTGCTGTGTACAAACGTCTGGCAGATGTCTGTAATTTCCCGAGCGTCTCGCACGCTGGCTCCGGGCCATCGGCCAGTCCTCAATGTCGAGCCCTGATTTGCATAGTTGTCAAAATGAATGTCCTGTGAGTGTTTTATAATGGATGCTCACCTATAGATGTGTACCTTGTGTTTATGCATATATGAGCACCAGCATCAACAGATTTAAAATGTATTTGCTGTATTTTTCATTTGTATGTTTATTTTATGATGGATACAAACAGTCAGTCCAGTTCAAATGGACAGGTTTAGTGAGTGTTTTTTTGTCATCATATATATATATATTTTGTCAACATATATATATATATGTTAAAAGCCAGGACCGAGCAGAGGGTTTTCTCAAGTAAAAATTCAAAAGTATAGCTTTAATTTAAAGTTAGTTTTAATATGGAGTTTTTTTTATAGCGTGCAGTAGAAGAATAAAAAGGCAAAACAAATGTTTTGGTTAATAAATAATGTCAGGCATAGGGGGACCTTGCAAAATTGACCCGAGAAGGAGGTTGAGACCCCCTGATATAAACCACTTTAATTTGGACACTCGTAACATCTATAAACATATTCATTTCTGTAGAGCTGGACATTTTAATAAGGATCAAATGATTTAGTTTAGCTTGAGAATGAAAACCAACCTGTTTGTTCCTCAGTGTCTTCTTGTTTGATGCGAACTGTTTCTTGTATCCAGAAATCTTCACTGTCCTCATCAACAAAAGCCATCTTGACAGCGTCGAGTCGATTTCCGCGAGTTCTGCAGGAGTTTTTCTATTTTTGGCAAAAAGAAAAAGAAACACAAACTAAACCTCTGGGTGCGTTTTTAAATCGCTCCCTATTTCAGTAGTCAGCACACTGGAGTCAGTCAGAGAAATATAGAGAGATCAAAACAAACTAGCACTCAAATTAATAGAAAACACCAAATTTAAGATTAATATTTCTATGTAAGTTTTATGTTTACATATTTGCACGTTATATTTGATCACACTTTGATGAAATCATTTGTTGTCCTTACACATGCTAGTTCTCATTTTGAGCAGCAGGTTTCATCAGGAGATTCATAACAGTGAATCATTTTGAGAATGAATTGATTTAGTTGTATTTTACACCTCATGAGCCATGTTTTTTTTACAGGTTTCTTAAATTAGACATACTTAATGACATATGCAGCCTTCAAATGCTCCCTTGAATTGAGAAGCAGCTCTCTTTCTCTATCACTAAGTTACTTTGCCAATGGTAGAACTAGTGTTTAAAACTGATTCACGATAGAGTAAGTGAAAGAGATGCACAAAATAACCTTCGTTTATATCACTGGGTAAAACATATTAACGTTTCATTCGGTATTTGTATTATTTTAATTTTATATACAATCGTCTAAACGAGTTGTGACAGCTTTAAATGATCAAAAAACAACAAACCTTTCTTCTGCTGGACCGCAGTCCGTCGTGTTCTTCTTTTAATTTTATGGTGGGTTGCGAACCAACTTCAGAGGTGCATTGCGCCACCTACTGTGATGGAGTGCGAAGAGTATGCTCTAACTCTGAGGTCTCAAACTCAGTTCCTGGAGGGCCGCAGCTCTATCTCCAACCAGCTCCAACTCACACCTGCTTGGAAGTTTTTAGTAATCCTGAAGACCTTGATCAGCGGGATCAGGTGTCTTTAAAAAAAGGTAGAAATCAATGAACCGTATTCATTTTCCCTGAAAAAAGTTTTTTTTTTTTAAATACAAAATTGCTTTCATAAAAGAACATTACCACTGAAATAAGATCAAATACAGTCCGTATTCTAATATTTCCAGATTTATTCATTTTCAGTGTGAATCCCTGACAGTGTTTCAGTAACTTTCCAAAAGAGGAAGAAATAAATAAATAAACAAAATAACAAGAGATTGATTACTATAGTCAAAAGAGTGATAAATCAAATATGTCATCACACCCCCTTTGTAACAGTTACACAGCAGCATGAACTAGTTTAATGTGAATTCAATGGCAAGGTATATCAACATAAAACAGTGTTATAAATTTACATAAAAATCTAGAATAATATTAATAGATTCACAATGTTAATAACTTTAGAAAAGCATCATCATATGGATACGAAATTCTATTCTATATACAACATTTCTATGATATATTTGTGATTCTAGAGAGCAGTGCACCAATGGGAGAGAAAATACTAGGACCATTGGCTCGGCCACCGTAGGAACGAGACTTTACACAAAGTTTGACTGGTTGTCGGCTAAACCTTTTGAAAAGTTTACGCGGGAGGAAAAGTTGAAGAAGCGATGATAAAAGTTCTTCGAGTTGCTGTCACCTAATGAAGAGAAGACAAGGAACTTTTTTGGAAGAAATGGGGAAGCGTGACAAAGCGTTGACAACGATGTCGGGTAGGCAAAGCTGTGCTGGAAATGGGCCAGAATGGGCTTACTCGGATGACACTGAGAACGAGGATCATGTGGAGTTTAGTCAGGAAATAGATGGAATAAGAGAGAAACGGGGTGGTGAGAGTGGAAAAGCGGGGTCAAAGAAATTCAAAGGGATGACGACTAAAGTTGATGGAAAGGATGATAATCCGAAGATAGATGATGAGTTCAAAGTAATACTTAGATTTGGTGAGGAAAATGGAGTGCTTGGTATGAATCCAGTGAAGTTGACTACGATTTTGAAAAACCAAGTGGGAGATGTCAAAATGGCCAAAGTGTTGAGGGATGGAAACCTTTTAATAATATGCAAAAATGAAGATCAAAGAGAAAGGGCCTGTAGAATGAAGGAGGTAGGAAGGCATAAAGTAAGTAGTGTTAGTCGCGTGGAGAAGAGAAACATGTGGAAGAGGGGGGTGATTTGGGGCATTCCTGTTGATGTAAATGTGGAAGAAATAAAAGCAAACTTAAAAGGAGGGAAAGTGAAAGATGCCCGAAGATTGACCAGCTTTAAGAATGGGGTGAGACAAGTTAGTGAAAGTGTATTGTTGGAATTTGAGGATGAAATGCTTCCTAATAAAGTATCCCTGGGGTATATGATGTATAATGTGAGAGAATACGTGCCTAAACCTTTGAGATGTTTTAAATGTCAGAGGTTTGGTCACACAGCCATGAATTGCAAAGGGAAAAGAAGGTGTGCTAGATGTGGGGAAGACCATGACTATGAGAAATGTAGAAAGGATGTACAACTGAAATGCTGTAACTGTGGAGGGAATCACAGTGTGGCATATGGGGGATGTGAAGTAATGAAAAGGCAGGTTGAGATCCAGCAGGTCAGAGTTAAAAATAAAATATCATATGCAGAGGCTGTTAGACTGGTGAATCACAGGGAGGAAAGAGTAGTAAATGAGGCAAGTGAGAATCTGAAAAATGATCAACATGAACAGAGTAAAGAGGGCAAAGTTCTGGTTGATTTAAGGAAATTAATCATTTTTATAGCAGGGGTCATCAATGCTACAACGGAGGCGAAGTCAAAAACGGAAAGGATACAAATAATAGTAAAGGCAGCAGTGAACCATCTTAGTCTGAATGATTTGTCCTGGGAAGAGGTGAGGAATGAGCTAAGTGCTCAGGCCAGTCAGGAAGTTTCATCTGTTGGCTGATATTATGGTCCTTATTCTTCAATGGAATGCAAGAAGCTTGGTGGCAAATGGACAGGAATTAAAGTATTTTATTAGTTCGTTACCAACTGCACCTGATGTAATTTGTATACAGGAAACATGGTTATCACGGAAATTAGATTTTAGTATATGTAATTATGTTAGTGTAAGAAATGATAGGGAAGATGGTGTAGGGGGTGCTACATTTATCAAGGAAAGTATTCCATTTCAAGTTATATCAAAAGGAAGGGAGGAAGAGTATATTATTGTTAAAATATGGACTAAGCAAGATAAGTTTTCTGTGGCAAATTATTATAATCCATGTAGAAGATTAGATGGTGATAAATTAAAACAGATTGTTGAGCTAGCAAGTGGCCGCACTATTTTATGTGGAGATTTTAATGCCCATAGTTCATTATGGGGAGGGGGGAAAACAGATGTAAATGGTCTAATAATAGAACAATTGTTGGATGAGTTGGATCTGGTATGCATTAATAATGGGAGAAGCACAAGAATAGATGTTCACACAGGTAAAAGTTCAGCGCTTGATTTAACACTGGTGTCAAAAGAGGTGGCAGGTATTTGTGAGTGGGAGTTATGGGAGGAGTCTACTATGGGTAGTGATCATTTTCCTGTTTTATGTAAGTTATGTGTGAGAAAGGATGAGAGGGAAGAGGGAAGAGAGGAAAAATGGATATTAAATAAGGCTATGTGGGGTAAATTTGAATATTTATGTGAGGTGGCAAGTAGTGAAGTTGATTTAAGCCAGGATATAGATGAAATTGATGGAAAATTTAAAGACGTAGTGCTTAGAGTGGCTAACTTATGTATTCCAAAAAGCAAAGGAAAAATGAATAGGAAACCAGTTCCATGGTGGACGGAAGAATGTGGGAAAAGCATTAAAGTAAGGAATAAGGCATTTAAAATGCTGAAGAATAATCTTAACTTCCAAAGATTAATAGAGTACAAAAAGGCCCAAGCTCAAGTTAGGAAAGTAGTTAAAAAGGCAAAAAGAGACAGTTGGAGAGAATATTGTAATAAAATAGGTAGAACGACTCCATTAGGAAATGTGTGGGGAATGATAAGGAAAATGAGGGGAATTAGAAAAGACTGGCAGTTTCCAGTATTAAAATCAGGAGAAACCATAGCAGTAACAAATGGGGAAAAAGCTGATATCATAGCTAAGGCTTTGGTTGAAATTCATAGTTCTAATAATCTGTCAGAGGCTGGCAAAAGAGGGAGAGAAGTGACTAGAAATTCATACCCAGAGGCACTTATAAGGAAAGAAAGTACAGAGGAAGCTTTGGATTACCCTTTTACATTAAGCGAAATGAAACGGGCAATAGATAAAGCTAAGATAACTGCTCCAGGAAAAGATCAGATTAGTTATAGGATGTTGAAACAGTTTGGAATTTTAATGCAAATGAAACTGTTAGGTTTATATAATAAGAGCTGGGAAGAAGGGAGATTACCAATAAGTTGGAAAGAGGCTGTTATTATACCTATAGTAAAACCAGGTAAGGATCCAACAAATCCAGCAAACTACAGGCCCATTGCCCTAACGTCGCATGTGGGGAAAATTATGGAACGGATGATTGTAGAAAGAATGACATTTTATATAGAAAGTAAATGTCTTTTATGCCCCTACCAAAGTGGTTTTAGGAAAGGACGGGGAACAATGGACCCTGTGGTTTGTTTGGAAACAGAAATTAGAAAAGCTTTGATAAATAAGGAATCGGTTATGGCAGTTTTCTTGGATGTGGAAAAAGCTTATGATATGGTATGGAAAGAGGGGCTACTGATTAAATTAGATAAAATGGGTATTAAGGGAAGAGCTTTTAATTGGGTCAAAAGTTTTCTATTTGAAAGGTATATTCAGGTTAAAATTGGTGCTTCAGTGTCTAATAAATTTAAAGTAGATAATGGGACCCCGCAGGGTAGTGTGATAAGCCCATTACTTTTCTCTATTATGATCAATGATGTTTTTAGTAAAATAAAGTATGATATTGGGAAGTCATTATTTGCTGATGACGCTGCCCTGTGGAAAAATGGCAAGAACTTACTTTTAGTACAAGAGAAGATACAGGAAGCAGTAGGTTTAATTGAAGAATGGTCTTATGCATGGGGTTTTAAATTTTCAGTGGAAAAAACAAAGATGATGGTTTTTACTCAAAAGAGGGATAAAGATGCTAAGGTGTTACTGTATGGAAATCAAATTGAGCAGGTAAATTCCTTTCGGTTTTTAGGGGTAACATTTGACTCTAAACTAACTTGGACAGAGCAGGTAAGGAAAGTAGAGGAAAAGTGTAAGAAGATTTTAAATATAATGAGGTGCTTAACTGGGATAGAGTGGGGTTCTAGTAAAGGAGCCTTAAGAGGGGTGTATGTGGCTTTAATAAGACCAGTGATGGAATATGGAAGTATAGTGTTTAGATCTGCGTCGAAAACAACACTAAAGAAGCTGGAAAGTATACAAAATCAAGCACTGCGAATTTGTTGTGGAGCAATAAGGTCCTCACCGGCTTGCGCATTGCAAGTGGAGGTGGGTGAGCTACCATTAAGCTTAAGATTTGAGCAACTGATGATGAATTATTGGGCCAATCTAAAAGGTCATAATGAAAGATGGCATCCTACAGTTAAGTGTCTTACCCCTTGTTGGGAAAGTGGGAAGGCTAAGACAGAATGCTTTGCTTGGGCATCTAGTAAAATAGCAATTGAAATGAAATTGCAGGAGAGTAAGTTCAGTCCTACTGTTCCTTGTTCAAGGACGCCGCCTTGGTTGTTTTCACCACTAATTATAGACTTCTATATTCAAGGAGAAATAAAAAGACTTAATGGGAAAGGAAACTGGGTTGAAAAGGTGGAGGATAGAATAAGGTCTATATATAATTCATTTATAGCTGCATTTACGGATGGCTCAAAAGATCCTAAGAGTGGTTTTACCGGTTTTGCATTCACTATTCCAGAACTAAAGGTAAATGTTAAGGAAAGAACCTCTGATCATCTGACAGTATTTACTGTGGAAATGTTAGCTATTTTAAGGGTATTACAGTGGGTAGAGCAAAACAAAATTACCAAGGTTTTAATTTGCTCTGATAGCCTATCATCATTAATGTCTCTTCAGTCTGTATCATCTAATAACAGACTTGATATTGTGTACGAAATATATGAGACTGTATACAGACTGCAGCATATTAATGCAGCGGTCAGATTTATGTGGATTCCAGCTCATAGGGGGATTGAAGGAAATGAAACAGCAGATATGTTGGCTAAGCAAGCTTTGAAACTTGACAGAATTACAAAAGTGGCAGTAAGTAAAGCTGAAGTTAAAGTTAAAATAAAGGAAAATGTTATGAAGACATGGCAGAGACAATGGGATGAAGGAAAGAAAGGGCGGCATTTATACAATATTATGCAAGAAGTGGGGAAAAGGAAACCTACAGGTCGATGTGCTAGAGAAAGTAGCATTATTTCGAGGTTGAGATTAGGACATACTGGATTAAATAAAACTATGTATTTATTTAAAAAGCACCCTTCAGGTATGTGTGATTGTGGAAGGGGAGAGGAATCAGCGGAACATGTGATTAGTGAATGTGTCAAATATGAAAAACAAAGGATAAAATTAAAAGAGGAAGTACTGAAGTTTGGAGAAAACATGTTGAGCCTTAAAAATCTTTTTAAAATCGGAGAGCAGATAATGGGAGAGTTGTTTAACTTTTTAAGAGAAACTGGTTTAATGAAAAGGATTTAATTGATTGGTAAAGTAATTATAAAGGTAGGAAGAAGGTAAAGTAAAGTTTTTTTTTTTTTTTTTTTTTTTTTTTTTTGAGTCATACCGTGATTAGATGCTTACATTTCTGGCCCACACTCCAGCACAGTAGGTGGCGGATATGCACCTTAAATGCCGGTTGCCACCCGCCATTAAAAAAGACGAAGAAGAAGAAGTGCACCAATGGGACTTTTATTTTGCTCTGGTGATGTGACGTCATAAAGCTGCGCCTCGCTCCTCATCTGTTGTGATTCACCTAAAGAAAGGTTTGTGCTTTTAAAGTTTTTAAACCAATAGACATTGTTGCATCAATTAAAGCGTTTTTACAAGCTATGTAAAATAAATGTAATGCTTTATTTAGTGTCAGTGAAAACGTTAGCCTTTAGTAACAGAGAAGGTGCGTCTCATTTCTCTCTCTATATCATGAATCAGTCGTGTGATGATAAGAAGTGATGAGAGAAACTGAGAATCCGAATCATTTGAATCAAATCTTTTGTGAAATGATTCAGTGATTCAATTCAGCGGCACGCGGACTACAAACGACAACAACAAACACAAACGTGAATGACAACCGAGAATGATTTAATTAAAGTGTAGTATATTAGATATGGTGTACAAATAATTGAATACCATATCTAAATCAAAAATAGCCGGCCTAAGTATGAACCTTATGGGTAATTCGTCTTTTTTACAAATGTAAATATAAGTCTATTAACTCTGTCAAACTAGTGCACTGACTACTGAACTAGGAGCTGATTGAGACACACCCAGAGATTGAGTTTGCTTTGATTGTACTTTCTGTTAAATATTCTCATTAAACAGGACAAAGTGTAGAAACACACAGAAAAACTCCTGGAGAATCAACAGAGATCCATGTGACACACTATTATGAAGATGGCGTTTATTAAAGAGGAGAGTGAAGACATGAAGATTGAAGAAACACTGAAACATGAAGATACTGAGGAACAAAGAAAGATGGAGTTTATTAAAGAGGAGAATGAAGACATATTTAGAGTCAAGCATGAAGATACTGAGGAACAAACAGGTTGGTTGGTTTTTTACATTTTTTCTGTAACATTAAATCCGACATTTGCTTCTAAATTTAAAACGATTGATTTTCTAGCACTTTGGTAAATATGCAAAAGTCTCTAAGAAAATAATAAATTTTGCACAAAGCAAACCTTGAAAATGTGAGTAATTGTATTTGGTGACTGCATGCTGCCTACAAACAGTGCTGTAAATATAAAGCAAGTCTGACAATAAAAAAAGCCAAAACAAAAACACAAACAAGTTACATTTAGTTGTAATTATGTGAGGTGTAAGATTGTAATAGACCTTTCTCACAGAAACTGGAAATACGCAATCGCAGGGTATGCAGACTTCCTGTGTAATGTCAGCACAGAAGAAAGCCGGGTAATTTAAAATTAAAATGGAGAGAATCTACACAACTTCCCTCAGTCTTGCCAAAGATAACTTTTGCCGACCTGATAAGAGTCGTGGAGGAAAACTCCGTCACAAAGAGGAACAAATTGGATAAAGGATATACATTTTTCCATGAAGTTTATCCGGGACGTTCTAAAACGCTTAACGTGAAAAACGCTTATCGTGGCTTAACGTACGTAAAAAACGACCAGGAAATTTCTGTCAAACCTTACTTGTAACAAACACTAACTACTATCAAAAGAACAAACCCTTATTCCACAGATAAAGTGAATAATATCACGTTAAAGGTTGTATGAGCGATTTCTAGCCTAAAACATAAAGTGTCAATTTCAGCTGACCTTTCATCACGATCCGCTCGCTGCCTGCCCCATAAATTGTCTGTGAAAAAAACGCGTCTCTCTGGTCAGCCTAGGGTCCGAGATATGCCAAAAAAACAATCGGCACTACCAACCTTTCCCCACATAAACAAACATTGTTCCAACCAATCAGCGTCAGGGGTTTGGTGTTGTGGACTTTCGCTCCGCCTCCCTCACATCCCTGCACCAGTAGGAAAGTCCACAACACCAAATCCCTGACGCTGATTGGTTGGAACACTGTTTGTTTATCTGTGGAATAGTTAACAGCGTCGATTGTTTTTTTGGCATATCTCGGACCCTAGGCTGACCAGAGAGACGCGTTTTTTTCACAGACAATTTATGGGGCAGGCAGCGAGCGGATCGTGAAGAAAGGTAAGCTGAAATTGACACTTTATGTTTTAGGCTAGAAATCGCTGATACAACCTTTAAGTGTTTTCTCCCCCATAGAAGCCCATTATAAGGAAACTGCTTAACGTGGTTTAACTTACCTCAACAGCGACCAGGGAAGACCAATTTTCTGTTAAATTTCACTTATAATAAACACTTGCTGCTCTCAAAAGAACGAGCTCTTATTCAGCATATAAAGTGATCGCCCCCCATAGAAGTCCATTATACAAAAAAAAAGCTTAACATGGCTTAAAATTTTACTTATATGGGGGGGCGATCACTTTATATGCTGAATAAGAGCTTGTTCTTTTGACAGCAGCAAGTATTTATTATAAGTAAAATGTAACAGAAGTTTGCTCTTCCCTGGACTCTGTTAAGGTAAGTTAAACCACGTTAAGCTGTTTCCTTATAATGGGCTTCTATGGGGGAGAAAACGCTTAACGTGATATTATTCACTTTATCTGTGGAATAAGGGCTCGTTCTTTTGATAGAAGTAGTGTTTGTTCCAAGTAAGGTTTGACAGAAACTTGGGGTTTCCTGGTCGTTTTTTACATACATTAAGCCACGTTAAGCGTTTTAGAACGTCCCGTTTATCCATAACTTTCAAGGTAAGTAACGTAGCTAACGTTAGAGAGCAATCAGGCTAACAAATTAGTGTGTACACTTAGACCCAGGACTAGGGTTATAAGGTTATGTATGGATAGTATAGAGGACATGTACAACTTTATTAAAGCAATATAGTCGTGATGTTACAAACAATATGACATTCACTGTCTGCCTTTGGTCTAAGTGAACGTCTTTTGAGTAGCAGCTAGCGACGATAGCCTAATATTAACATTAGCCGAATGCTGTCATCATCAGTTAACATTTTATTTTCGAATAGCTTGAACCCATTTTCGTTAGCAGGGAAGGAGTGGAAAGATAAATAAGGCTGCTTTTGGGCATTACAAGAACAGCCCAGTACGCTACAACAACTTTTGCTCGATGTTTGCGCCATCTTTGTTATTTAACTGGTTACCGGCATACCGGGGCGGAAATAGGTTTACACAGCAATTACGTATTTCCGGTGTAAAATACGGAAGTTGTGAGAAAGGTCTATTCGGGCTTTAACGATACGCAATATGAAATCGAAATCGCGACACTCAGATCCAGGATCCTGTGTCGCGGTGTGATAAAGGAGAATCGCGACATACCCCGTGACTACCTTTCCAATCATGTGACGCCTGCCTGCAAAAGTTGAGCTAGTTGAAGAAGAACGTGAGGAAACATGGCAACCAACCCAGAGATTGCAGACCCTCCCTCCTCATTTAAGTCAGCAGTATGGCAACATTTCGGAGCTGTATGATCCATAAAATACAGAGAAAGGCAGGCTATTAATAAAGAAAAAAAATCCAGTGCGTAAAATGTCATAGTAAACTGTGTCCGACATGAAAACCACGCTAGTCATTGTCCCATAAAATGACAAATAGCAAATAACACACAGTACTTTCATTACGTTTCATTTATTTTGTTTTTGTAATGTAAAATGAGACCTTGTTGTTTGCAATATGTTTACCCTGAGACCGCGTCGCGAACACCAGCTCGACCGCAAAACACTTTCACTATGAGAGAAAGCGGCAGCCGCGCAGAGATTCCACCGCTTCACGCGTCCCATGTGAAAGGGCTTTAAAACGGTCTTCAGACAGAGCATGAACACAAAACGGGACCGTTTGAGAGCAGCGTCAGCGTGTACCGGATTGAGTCCAAAGAGCAAATACCCATGCATGTCTCCCGCACTGCACCTGACAGATAAATATTATTCCAACATTACGTCAGTTTCAGCGGGTCACCCGTCGGGTAGGACCCGTCGCACACACATAGAATCTTGCATCGCTAGCATGTTTAAAGAATTTGACATCTTGACAAGTTTAACACTATCATGTAAATTTTTTTTTTTAAATTCAGTTACAGACAGACCTTATCAGTTCATTTTAATACAGAAGGTTTTTATTAAACCTTAAAATGCGACCTTGTATGAAAACTAAGAAAGCTGTTGAATTTTTTTTTAAAAATAAATCTTTTTTTTTTATTTAAATTTGTTCAAAATATCGTGATACGTATCGTGACCTAGGCATATCGTTACACCCCTAATTGTAATGTATTAGTTGTACACTTCTATATCTTGTATGTATAAAAAAGGAGGGAATAAGGGGGAAAAAGGGGGAAAGAAGAAGGAACAAAATATATATATAATAAATAGATAAAGAGAAAAAAATTAAGAAAATAATTCAAGTAATAATAATACAATTAAGTAAATAAATAGATGAGCGCTGTTCAGGAGCATCAGAGTGGAGCAGTAGGGCATATTTATAAAGAAGGTTCTGTATTTTATCATGAGAACAGTATAAACCAGTGGTTCTCAAACTGATGGAGGGGTACGTGAACAAAGTGCTGAGCTTAAAGTGCCCCAACTTAAAGTAACATTAAAGCAAGTATTTCTGACAAGCAAAATTTCACTTTTATTATAAAAACAGTTAAATGGGAGTAAATGGTCAAGTGACATTAAGTTACCTCATTTTTGCTGTGAAACCTGACTGCATTCACACCAGCAGCGTACGTATGATTGAACGCCCACAGAGTGCTGCTTTAGCAAATCATGCTGCTGTTCATTGTGTCTTTAAAGTAAACTTGTAGCACTTAATAGTAGGGGTCGACCGATTATCGTCCCGACCGATTATCGTCCCGACCGATTATTGGCGCCGATATTAAGCCTTTTTACGATTATCGGAATCGGTTATTTTCAAAACCGATTTGCCGATTAAAATAATTTAATCTTGAAATGCGCTCTTTGGCTCCGACGCAGCCTGTCAGAGCTCACCACTCTGTGCCCTAGAGCAGTATCCGCCCACCGCGCATCTGATTTGTTGGGAGTCGCGAGCCCGACCAATCAACTCAAAGGCTGAAGGCACTGAAGACACAGAACGCTTGCTGGAGCTGCGAGCGGCAGTAATCAGTTGTCTCTCAAAGGTAAGTCAGCAGCAGACGTTGATTGTGTTTCAGTAATTCACAATCCTTTACGGTGAAGTTGCAAAAACACCTCAATGTTATCTTGATTTCCCGGATGCGGAAAACACGGACGGAATCGCGGAATCCAGTCATATACCGTATTTTCCGCACTATAAGGCGCATCTTCAATGAATGGCCTATTTTAACCCCTTAGCACGTACGATCACACCGGTGTGATTTTTCTTGGCTGGTCCCTGATGCGTACGATCACACCGGTGTGATTCGAACGTTTGCCACATCACGTCATCAGCTGCTGAATTCAAATCTGTTTTGGCGCGTTGGCTGGCTCTGAGCCAGATCGGATGCAGAGTGCTTGTCATATTATCACAACTATTCAGTGTTTTCAACCATATAATGCTTATGTGTATTTAAGTGTCTGAAACCTAAAATAAGTTCCAGCAAAACCATACATTTATAGTTTGTAAAATACACACTGATGTCTATGGAAGCGGCAATAATGATCCTACAAATATATTCTGACAACATATTTCATTGATATCATATACAGATTATGTAGGTAACTATAAAGTGCACACTCCTCTTCTCCCAGCTCACCAGAGACTTAATTTAATGTCTTTCGAGAGGAGAGGATGAATTAGCATGTTGTAAATCCCACAGCTCGGATTCAGCGCAAACAAACATGGCAGCGCCCATCACCCGGTACAGATTAACTAATGCGGTCATAATAAAAGTATTTGGATTTTTAAATACATTTACTTGCACATATTTCGAAATCGGAATATCATATATTTCATAATATAGTGAGCATGCTTGTGAATATTAATAATAAAAAAGGAAAAACAACATAAAAGCGATCCATGTGTCTTACAGTGCTATTGTGGCTGCGGTGTGTCACATGACGCGTCATCAGTGATGCGAAACATTCTAAAATAATAAATTTGTCGCCTAAAAAAAACTCACTCTTTGGAGTTAGAATATTTTAAACTCGTGTGAAAATTAAAACCGTTTTCATATATAAGGCGCACAGAATAGAAGAGGCAGTCGGGGACGCATTCTGATTGGATGTTTTCCATGTTTTTTTTATTAGTAAACTCATTTGTAAAAAAAAAACTTCTTTTATTAAAAGATAAATTAATGTTTTTATGCCTACATTTGCACTGCACTGTAAATTAAAACTAATGAAAATTTGTAGACACATATCGGTTCAAAATATCGTTTATCGGTGTATTTGATCTGTAATAATCGGTATCGCCATCGGCCCTGAAAAACACATATCGGTTGACCTCTACTTAATAGCATGAAGATCAAATGTTGACAGACTGTACATAGAGATCGATTTAAGAAACTCTCTTCGATACAGAAACATACAGTGTGACTTACTGCTTTTCATCTTTAAAATATGAGCAAGAGTGCAATTTTCTCTGAATATCCAAATTATTTCAAATGTTGATTTTCTAAATTAAACAAAAAGGCAATATTAAGTGAAGATTTTAAATTTTAAATGTAGCCTACATTTTAAACACAATATTATCAGATTTTACAACAAAGCAATAATAGATCCAACAAAATCCACAACAGAACTGGTGTGAGTCTCCAAGAAACAGCCGTGTTTCATCAGTGAATGAATCTGCAGCTTTCAAATTTTCAATGTCATTTTCATTTTGTCTGCATGTAAAGCCTGATAAAGCTACCAGTCTCGGATGGAGCATTGTTCCCTTGATCTGAGAGCTAAGGTCTCTTCTCTGTGAGCTCTGTGCGCAGTCATATCAGGTTCTTAGGCTTTTTTCCTCCTTGTTAGGCTGCTTCTGTCTTTGAGCTTCATTCTAGAGCAGGAGAACGAACTCCGGTCCTGGAAAGCCACCGTTCTGCAACCGTCCGTGACTGCCCTTATGGTTTAGTTGGCAGTGTCTCCTAACCTTAACTCAATTTATATCATGTTATGTCAAGCTCTGGGGGCTGTTTCAAAAAGACTCTAAGAAAAGCTGGGATTAAAGTCCAAAACCTGACTTGAGATAAACTAACAAATCAATCTGGGTTAAAGTAGTTCCATAAATGACCATTTAAGGTCACACAATCTCACTAATGTGATCCTGGTTCAGTGAGGGAAGGCAATTTGATGTGCACGCTTGTTTTTAAGCAGTCCTTAATGTCGGTTTAATACATATTGTTTAATACATTTGAGATGTTGTGTTTTCCTCAGGGCATATTCTTCATCTGTAAATGTTAGAAAGTCATGCAAACATATGAAGTTTACTGTCAGGAGTAGTGATGCTCCGATTGATCGGCCACCGATCATGATCAGCCGATATTGGCTAAAATAGCTTGATCGGTGAACCCCAAAAGCGCTGATCAAAAAAGCCGATCATTTGACGTAAATTACTCGCGTGACTTTTTCACACGTGCATGCACGCCGCACAGCTAAACAACAGTAGAGCGGAGCTTACCAGTGGCAACATGAGTACTAAATTCCTTATTCGTTTTGTAAGGGTAGTCTTATTATTGGGCATGTGACTAAGTTGTGCGTGTACAGAGCGCTGACTGTAGTTTTGGCAGAGAAGTTTAAGTTTACTTTCGGTTTCTTTCTCTGCCATCTTCAGTGAGTGGTAATTGTGCGTGCTTGAATGTAAATGAATGTATCTTTCTATACCCGTCATATTGCAATAATGTTACCGCTGTATGTCTGATTGTTGTCATCAGTACATGTTGTAGTTCAGTTCATACAGAATAGAAACGGTGCGCGTGTAATTCACGTGCGTATGTTTAGCGCCATTTTATCCCATCGTTATTCTAATGAACGCATATAGATGTTACTGAGGTGAATGTTTGTTTCCTATATACAGACGGATTCGGATATATCGTGTTTAATTCAGCCTAAACCACATTTTACTACCTTTATCCTAATGACTGCAATGCTGGATAATATAATCCTTACATCATCTTAAAAAGCAGCTACAAATAACAAGCAAAGAACATTTACATTATCAAAGAACTTCATCATTAACTGGTGTAGCCAAGTCTAGTGCGAGGAGCACTTTAAAAAACACTCCAGTTATAATCAGTTTATCTATCTACACTGTATGCTGAATAAAATCTCTTGCATGTGTCCACTCTATGCATGTGTTTATACCACGGCAAGTTTCTGAAGCATCCTAGAACCGACTCTCTGCACTAGATCGCTAAAGTTAGATGCCTTTTTGAGCAGAAAAGACTCCCTTTTGAGTCTTGCTATCGTCAAAGCCATCAGCAACTGGCGATATCTCTAACTATCATCGATGCACTGTACTATCGTCTACAACCCTAACTTGGTGTTTCTTCAAGATCTTGACTGTAGCCTATTTCTACAGTTACTTTTTCCCAATATAATTAATTTATAGTTAGTTTCATTTCTACAAATGGTGCAATCTCTGCTAGATTATAGATAAAAAGATTCCCATTCCCCTGCCATTCTGTGATCGGCAGTGATCGGCGTTTGGCAGATCAAGATCTTGGTGATCGGCCCCAAAAGTGCTGATTGGTGCATCTCTAGTCAGGAGAGGACAAAGGTTACACAAGTAAACGAGTGCTAAATGAGATCTAGCATACATGCATTACAAATCTACATGACTGGTGTTACCTGCTCTGTGGTGAAGGAGTGGAAGTCGGAAGACATCATGGCCTTTTTACAAATTAATATCCTTATTAATTCTTACACATTTTTAGTTGATGATCTAGCTCATAAATCAGTGTTTAACTTCTAATATTATTTGTTGTTTAATATTAGTAAGTGACTAGAATAGATGCCTTATAGAAAATATTAAAGTGTGTGCCAAATGTGTTTTCTGTCTGTTGAAGTTCTCTTTTCTCAGGGACTGAGATCACACCTCAGGAGGTCAGGATGACCCTCCTGATTGCGTGAGCAACTGTGACCAAGACATCTGTGATTTGGGACATCTATGACATATGTTCTTGATATCCCTTAGACTTGTATTAGTGAAATCCTGTTGATTTGATTCCATTTTTCCAAGAGGCTAACTGTTAGGTGTGCGTGTATCAAGCCACATTGAGATTTGCCTGGCTAGGCAACCTTGAAGATAGATAAGGTCTCTATGTGTGAATTTGTGTGTGTGTGTCAGCCTCTGTCTTTAATATCAGACGTGATGGCGGAAAGACCATCCTGAGGAGGTTCTTGCCATTTGTTGATGTTGCGGGTCACAACGGGCTTCTGGAAGACAGCCTGTTGTGTCTGACCTCTGATCTTTGTCGCCTGTGTAATCACTTGTTGATAGCTTTGATTTGTCTACTATATGTGGAAAATTTTACAGTTATCTAAGTTGTTGACCAATCAGGATCTTCCTAACCTATGCATTGACGTAATTAGCAACCTCTGTTAAGAGTATAATTACTGGTGTTTTAAACATGTACGCAGAGCGGCCTACGAACTCCATCGAGAGTGTTGAAGCTGACTTCTGCTGATGAAACTGCAAACTATTTTCTTCAGTAAACATGACTTCGATTGATTGAATCTTTGACTCCTGGTTTTTTTTTTTGTTCATCATATCTGGTCCTTGGGTTTTTACTGTAAAATTCCCCTTACAGTGGCATTAAACTGGGGTTAACTTTTATTTATTTGTTTTCCCACCTTAGGCCCAACAGCACTGAATGAAACTGAAGAGAAAGATCAGTTTGAAAATCTTCATGTTTTCATTACTGGAAAAGAATCATTTTGTTCCTTAGAGTCAGAAAATACATCTACACAAAAAAGAACTGGGAGTTTTTTCACTTGCTTTCAGCGTGGAAAGAGTTTCAATGAACAAGGAGAATTTGAAGTCCACAAGAAAATTCACACAGGAGAGAAGCCTTTCATCTGCCGACAGTGTGGAAAGCGTTTCAGTCAGAATTCCAACCTTAAAGTCCACATGAAAATTCACACAGGAGAGAAATGTTTCATCTGCCGACAGTGTGGAAAAAGTTTCAGTCAGAATTCAAACCTTAAAGTCCACATGAAAATTCACACAGGAGAGAAATGTTTCATCTGCCGACAGTGTGGAAAGAGTTTCAGTCACAAAGGAAACCTTAAAGTCCACATGAAAATTCACACTGGAGAGAAGCCTTTCATCTGCCAACAGTGTGGAAAGAGTTTCAGTCAAAAAGAAACCCTTAAAAAGCACATTAAAATTCACACAAGAGAGAAGTCTTTCACGTGCCGTCAGTGTGGAAAGAGTTTCAATGAACAAGGAGAATTTAAAGTCCACAAGAAAATTCACACTGGAGAGAAGCGTTTCATCTGTCAACATTGTGGAAAGAGTTTCAGTCACAAAGGAAACCTTAAAGGCCACATGAAAGTTCACACTGGGGAGAAGCCTTTCATCTGCCAACATTGTGGAAAGAGTTTCAGTCACAAAGGAAACCTTAAAAAGCACATTAAAATTCACACAAGAGAGAAGTCTTTCACGTGCTGTCGGTGTGGAAAGAGTTTCAATGAACAAGGAGAATTTAAAGTCCACAAGAAAATTCACATTGGAGAGAAGCGTTTCATCTGTCAACAGTGTGGAAAGAGTTTCAGTCACAAAGGAAACCTTGAAAGTCACATGAGAATTCACACTGGAGAGAAGCCTTACACATGCAGTCAATGTGGAAACAGTTTCAGTCAACGAGGAAACCTTGACAATCACATGAGGATCCACCATAGAGAGAGCCTTTTTACCTGCCAACAGTGTGGAAAGAGTTTCACTCTAAAAGAAAATCTTAACAGGCACATTAAAATTCACAAAAGTGAAGGCTGACAGATCCCCTCAGTGTGGAAAGAGTTTCAACCAAAATGTATAAAACAGTTTTGGTCCTTGATTCTGATTGGTTGAGCCACATCTGAAGCTGTCGTAAATTACTCTACAAACCGACATTCTTTGTTGCTCGGAAAAAAAACAATGTAGGGTCTGGACCAATCAGACGCACAGTTCATTTATTAGATCCACCAAATAATCAATTTTTCATTAGATTAACAAATGAACACACACCCCCTTCACCCAATCCACAAAACTGGCTACCATGATGTCTTCAAATGGTCTTACTATGGCATCCAGGACTCCTCTGCCATAATCTTTACCACTCAAAAGTATGTAGAGAGAATTTTCCCCAACTAATACTCTAAAAAAGGACACATACTGCCATAGGAACTGACTGCTTTCATTAATTCTTAGAAAAACCTTTCTGTGAAGAAACACATATCTTTAGATCATTGTGTGTTATTACTGTTAATTTATTTTGTATTGTGTAATGTTTTAATGCATGTGTTATAATAAATCACTATGTAGTATAACCACACAAAATGT
Source organism: Garra rufa (assembly GCF_049309525.1). NCBI lineage: Eukaryota > Metazoa > Chordata > Actinopteri > Cypriniformes > Cyprinidae > Garra > Garra rufa. The sequence continues at coordinate 532,217 of NW_027394280.1, read as the reverse complement.
TTGTTCTCGTTGAATTTGTTGATCTGAAAGATCTTTAGTAGTTTTTACATGAACAACCAATCCCAGTACATATGCAAATACCATGCTTACAAAGAGTCGTAAACTTTCCCTCCAAAAGCAAAAGTCACCATTGGCTCTCTAGCCTCCCAATTATCAATTACCCTGGCCTCCCACTTAACTTTATCTCCTGACTGTGACCCCTATAGGAGATAAAGGCTCAGTTCTCCAGGCTTTTCTCAGTTCTTTTAGTGCCTTGTCTCATCACCTTGAGATCTTCTGGTTGATAAGTCCCAGAGCCGATGCTGCTGTGCCTGGGAGGCCTTAAACTCCTAGGAAGATGAGGAAAATCCCATGCCCTGGAGGGCCTCCGGATGTTTGGGGACCGGGTCTCCTCCATGTCTGCTTCATGCCTTGCGGGACGGGGCTATGGTTCCCACACACTATTAAACATTTACATGGAGGAACCTTATGAACACAAGTGCGCTCACACACACTGGTGCACACACAAGCATTCACATTGGTGTAAAAACAGGTGCTCACAGACACATTTAAAGGAAAAAACAAAACAAAATGGAAGTGATGTTATCAGCACAAATAGACTGATCCACTTATTAAAAAAAAGAAAGAAAAACTCCCAATCACCACAGAGTCAGGACATCTTTGGAATTCATTGCTCCTTAAACCCAGAAAAGACTGGGGGAAACTCGTTAATGACCAAGGCAATGCAAGGATCATACATTTAACTAAAAAAACATATTTGTTTAATTTGTTTAAAAAGTTTAATTTGTAAACCCTGTTGTAAAACGGCACTGATGGTTTCATTCAGGTGGTTAACTGACTTTTTTTCATAGCCTCATTTTTCTTGTTTCTCTAATGGCTCCATTTATCCAATCTGACTTGCCCTTCCTCCATGTATGAGTGATTGTATGTTTGTTGTTTAGATTAGTCAAGCGTTAGTCCTTTATTAATAAAACTCTTGTGCACAAATGAGTCTCTGATTCTGCCTTGTAAATTAATGTCCCTTTACGATTCTGATCAAGCTACATGCTCTAATGCATTATTATTGTAAGAATATTATTTTTTTGTGGCCAAGAAAATATCATTGCTTAGAGTTACTGTGAAATTAACCTGAATGTTCACTGGACGAACAGCTTAGTCGATGGTGATATTTAATTCTGCTACAGTTAATACTGACAGCTGACATAAATAATTGTTATCATAATTAGTCATAAATTAATTATTTATATACATTTCCCTCTTGAGCTAATTCACAACAACTATTTGTGAGGAACTACAGTTAAAGTCAACAGTTTACATTTCCTTTTCAGAATCTGCAAAATACTCCCTTGTGAAAAAAACCCATAAAGGATTCTAATTAGAATTTCTATCATATTTTGGAAGCGTTCCTTGAATTCCATTAGGAATTGTCTAATAGGACAAGACATACATTTCCTGTAGGATAATTTCTACATGATTTAATGGGATTCAATTTTATCTTGAATCTCTTAAAAAGTACTACTTTTTCATTGTATCTATTACTAACAAATAGTTTTTGCAGTTTACTTAAATTCACCTTGATGTACTTTCAGTTGCATAACCTACATTAGTGCACAGCATTAGTGCAAAGATTTCTAAGGAACTGATAAGATTGATGAAACAAAAGACATTTCAAAAGTATTTTAACTCTTTCCCTGGCAGCATTTTTTTTCAAGTTGCCAGAAACTGCCAGCATTTTCGACAGTACCGTGTTTTAGAATCACACAATATGTAGGATTTTATTTCATATTTGCTGGGTTTTTGAGCATTGTACACCCTGAAAGTGAGGTGCCCACGCCTATTGATGCATTGTTGCAAAGTTTTGCATCAGTGTTATGCTGATACGGTTCATGGAATTTGGACAAGAGGTGATTTAAAAAGGGCAAGACTTTTGTAGAGCCTGTCAGTGTCACTGGCTGGCCTTGCTGTATTATCATTGAAGTGAAGAAATAGTTTGCTGGCAGTTCATTTCATGAGATTCAGGATCTTCAGCTAGATGGCTCACAGCGGACCCTGTGTGGTCGGCAGCAGGACCAAGTTGACGTGCTTCACTAGTCTGACCTGTTTTGTACCTGTAAATAATTATATGAATTATATGTATAGATCACCCCTATACAACAACGTTTCACTTGAACACCTGACAACTGGACAATGTTTTTGTAATGTATTTACTGATTCAGGAATGTCATAGGAAATTTTCAACATTGAAGACATGTCAGAAGTGCCTAGAAGCCTTGTTATTTACTTATTTACTCTTATTTACTTAAATTGCTAATACTTTTTAGAATTTAATACATTTATGTAAAACTACTAGTAGCTAAGTTTGACTGTAATGCATGGTTGTCTGTTGTTGCTTTGGTGGTCGTCACATCCGCTGCTGCTCTGAGCTCTGGATCGGCTGCTGTCCATGGTGCTGAAGCTCCACAGCTTCACAAATCAAGAATTAAGCCAGACCTGCAGCCTCCTTGACAGGGATAGGAATGTAGATTTTCTTAGCCTGATCACTGTCTGGTGATTTTTTCTGTTTTGCAGAGATATTTAAAAAAAATTTCTGGGTTTTTATGCAGCAAAGTCACAAGTCAAAAGTCAACAACAAGACACTAACATTCTGTATTTATTTATTTTTTTTGTGCACATTCTCAGACACAGTAAGAATGGTACATACAAGGCAGAGGAAGTTAAGAGCAAAGAAGAATTACCAAAGTGTTAAGCCAAACATAAACAATAAATAAAGATCAAGATCAAAACTTGTTGGTTATCCCAAATCCAGCTCATCATATACAATCTTAATTAGATTAGCAAGAGATTAATAAAAATTAACAACAAAATGTATAATTTTGTGCGAGACACAGATACAATTATACAGATAATAATAAATAATCCACAAACTGGCAAACACTGATTGATTACATACCTTGTGGGTAGATGGAAATTGATGCAGAGAAAAAAACACAGAGAAGATAACACAAGGACAGCTGTGAAGACCAAAGATAGGGACAATGAGAGACAGGTAGTTTATAGATAAATGTAAGGCTAACATATTTATACTAAAAGGCCCCCCGCCCCCAAATGTTGTCCCTATTTTGATTTGTTTGTTCCAGCAAGTTTTAGTCCCCATTATAACTATTAAACACACTAAAATCTAAAAATTTTAGTAACAGCACTAAAATCAAGATCAGTTTATAAAAAGTTTCAACACAAGGATCGTTTAGCTTTAGTTCTGTGAGTTTATAATTATGAGTCATAATTTTAAGGAAATGCATGCTCTTTATTATTTTATTTGCTTATGTGTTTGCTTTTTAACAAATACATCAACTATATATGATTATAGCAGTTGTTAACAGGGATTAATTCAACTATTTCAACTATCTGAAGGGTGGGTTTCCTATAAACCATCACTGTTCATTTGACTGGAGAGAATACAAGCTTACACCTCTTTTGTCAATGACTGTGTCACACCCCCACCAAACACAACACAATACACCACACCACGCCAGAGACTTAATAGTTACTTGAGTAAGAGTAAAAAAGCATCCAATGGAAAAAGTAAACAAGTTGCTAGTTACTAGTTACTTCTGATCTGAATGATATGAAGTGAAAACCCTTTGGTGAATTGCAACCAACGACTCCGTCCACCGCTCAATCCTCCCTTTACTGAAGCTACAGTGGCCGACACAGGTTTAAGATGTCGTCGTTTTAGACAGCAAAGAATAATGAAGTTTATTTTAAAATGTAAATTAGGGAATTAGATTTACTTGATAATTCAATAAAACGTTGTTATTGTGTATATTACTTTTATTTGTTAATCATTGTGTCATTGTTTTTTTTCTAGAACAACAGTGCTGAAACGCGATCTGTAGAGCAGTTTGTCCGTTTAGGGCTACTGTAGAAACATAACCGCGCTTCCATGTGAGGAGACCCACGGTGTCTGTAGATATAAACTGATAATTCTAAGTTAATAAAAACATAATGGCTCATCTTGTAAGGTCTTTATTCACCCCGAAAACATAGTTATGTATATTATATTGCATATAACCCATACAAACTACAGCCTATATGAATACACACAAATGTAAACAAATAATATGTATTTATTGAAATTCATAATATGAAAGTAAGGCGAAGATAATAAATATGATATTTCATAATGTTCAAATGAGTTCAAATGTATTACATGTGACTTCACAGAAACACGAACATCTATATTCGTGGGAGGGGAGACAACTAGAGCAGCAAAAATGTGCATTTCCGTTAAATTTATGGATCTCACCGTATTACAGTCTTTATAAGTGAATATTAAGTTATCACAAATTGTTTAATAAATTACCTTTTGTTGAATAAATGCTTTGAAATGGGAATATTTAAACGTCAAATGTGGCCGATGACCACTTGGCGCAACTCTCCGTCTGAGACAGTCAGCAGACGTGGTTTGCCAGTTAGCATTCATGTTAATTTAAAAAGAAAAAAGTTGGCATTAATTTAATGTTACATGAATTTAATGTTTTAACATTTTAAATTGTCATTCTTTAACAAATTAAACATGAAATAAAACTGAATTGTAACGTAACATTATTTTATTGGCAACTTTTCAGTTATTTAATTTATCATAAAGTCAGAAGCAATGATAGGTTATTCAGAAAAGTTATTTAATAAGAGTTCATATAAGACATACAATTTCATAATTCATAATATAACAATTTGAAAAACAATTTCACACAATTGACACAAATAATGTTAATTTAAAGGAAAGTCAGTAAAGCAAAAGGAAAAGAAAGATATCAGGAAAGAAAAAACAATATTCAAAGGAGAAATCAAATGAGGCAGTTGAGGAAGTGAAGGCAGGGGCAAGTTTAAGGGCAACTGCAAAAAAATACAGCATTCCCCACACTACTCTCCAGGACTATAAAAAAATAAATATGCCCACAACCCTCATCCTATGTCCACAACCCTCATCCTAACCAACCCTCAGCGCCCCCTATGGTGTCAAGGATAAGGGTTACATGGACTCGGAGCTCTTTTTAAAATGGCTCAGCCATTTCATTAAATATGCTCCTGAGGAGAGACCACTAATTTTAATCATGGACCAACACGAGACACACATTTCAAAAGACCTAATCATGTTCTGCAGGGAAAACCAAATTGAAAATTCACTGCCTACCTTCCCACACAACACATATTCTGCAGCCCCTCGACATTGCAGTCAATCATAGTCTTCAACCCACTGAAGACTGCTTTCTCCACTATGGCTTCCAGGATGGGTCACCACTCCTCAAACATGTCTACCCCACTGCAGTCACAGGCCAAAACATTAAGGCTGGGTTTCGCAAGGCTGGCATCTTTCCTCTCTCCAGGGCTGCTGTGGACACAACCCAGGTATTTTGACAATTCATCCTCTAAGTTACTTACATTCACCATTACCTGGTGGCAGCAGGCGTAATACCCGAGAGTCTGCCTAATGTCCTCATGAGTCCAGCCCTGGAGTGGAAAGAAAAGGTGAGGCATCGCATTGCCAGCCCGTGTCATCACCAGCGACGAGTATTTCAACCTACTGGTAGAAAAAGAAACTGAAGGAAAAGAGAAGGAAGAAAACAAAAGAAAGTGCAAGGAAGAGATGGCAAAAAAGAAGGAGGAAAAGAGGCAAGCCCAGGAGGCCAAACGTCAAAAGAGGCAGGCACCTCCTTCTCAGACGGGAGATGGAGAACACTGTGCTGTCTGCCGTAGAGTGGTCCCACCTGGCTCAGAAGATGAGGCCATTGATGAATGGCTCCAGTGTGATCTGTGCCAATTGTGGTTCCACTTGGTGTGTGCAGAAGTGGAGGAAGTGCCAGACACCGACTGGCTGTGCCATAAATGTTGTCTGTCAACATAAAACACTCACCTGAGAAATGTCTCCACAAGGTCAAAATCTACTGGTATTCCTATCCTTGTGGGGACACACACACACACACACACACACACACACACACACACACACACACACACACACACACACAAATGTACATAGTGCACACTGAAAATCAATGTTATTTGCAGTTATACTATTGTCAGTTTGGTGTTTAATGGTCATCTAGCTTATTTAAGTAGCAAATAACTTGACTTTTAAACAAATAAAAGGGTACTCACCTTCCTTATTAATTTTAATGTTGTTTTCTTCAGTAAAAACAAATAAATGGCACACTGTTGATCCGTTAAATGTTCATTTTTGTCATTGAAATCAAGATGCGCACTCTGTACGGAACACCATCGTAAGCCTGTACGGAACATCGTTAATGCTTATCATCTTCCGTACACGTGCGGATAGGGCTGGGTATCATTCCAAAATGTTCGATACCGATACCCTGAATATCCTTTTTTTCTATAATTTTATTTTAATAAATGTATTTTAACAAGATTACTTTTCAGGATGTTTGTGACACTTCCACATCAGGCTTATCTCTAAGACCAATAAACAAAGGAACAAAAGCACAAAATGAACAAAGTGTAGTTAAAACAATATATCAGTGAATGTTTTTATAATAAAGTTCAAACAGTTTTAACTCAATCAGATTTAAGTATTTGTGAGGTTCACTGCTGCTTAAAGGTTTAGTTCACCCAAAAATTTGAATTCTGTCATTTTCTACAAATGAAGATATTTTGGATTTAATCCAAGAGCTTTCTGATCCTCCCATGGATAAATCTTTGAATATAAATCTTTGAATTTTGTTTACTTTGCACACAGAAGTATTCACATTGACTTATTTTGACTATGTTTTTGGTTCCTTTCTGGGCATTGAAAATGCATATCCAGTAAATATAGGAGGATCAGAAAGCTCTTTGATTAAATCCAAATGATCTTCATTTGTGTTCTGAAGATAAACAAAGGTCTCATGGGTTTGGAACAACATTAGGGTGAGTAATTAATGACAGAATTTTCATCTTTTGGTGAACTAACCTTTTAAGATCACCTGAAATCACTCCACAGTTCTTCTTCAGAAAAATTAGCATGTAGCACTGATATTGATTCTTCATGGTCGATTTTGATTGCTGATGTTTTACAAGTAAATGGGCTGATTCTGAAAGCCTTTTTAATATATTTAGTTTACACCTTAAGCAAGGGACAAGAATGAATGATAATATGAGTACATGAACAAGATGTTTATTATAAGTACAGACATTTAAATTAGAGGCAACCACTGCATTTAGATTAAAATCTAAATAAATGACAAAATATATTATAAATAACAAAAAATAAACGACACAGTTCTTTCTTAGTGGTGTATTAAACTAGAGTGGGGTATTAAAATTGCTTTAAATGCGTGTGCGCGTGTTACTTTTGGTTTCGTTTCAACGATCCAGCGAAACTCGGCGGTGATGAGCGTGCATTCTACAATACAAGAGATTACTTTAACAAAACCGTTTGAAAGTGGGAGGACACAAACGGGATATTGAAAAGCGTGTCCCCAGTGAAAATGATGCCCCTGAGTGCAACTATGCCGCTGAGTTATCGTTTGATGTGAATGTATGTTGCGTTGTACCTATACTGAGACTATATTGAGACTGAGGCGCCATAATTGTATCCGACAGAATGTTGTCTGGTGTTTTCTCATATTTGACGTTTTGCCAGTCTTGGACGCGATAACCTTTTTACAAATATTGCATCGCACGCTGTTGCTGTCAATATTGGCATATTGTAGAAATACTTTTGATCTCTTATACATCGTTTGTGTTAAATTTATGCTATGCTTTAAAGTATAATGTACATTACAGCCTCACATTTGACAAGCTCTGGGTGAGTGGGCTTGACCGCCATAAACTATTGATTTTCAAGGCAGCCTGGCCGCAGCTAATCACCAGCATTTGATCTGGGCAAGTAAAAGATACCGCACGTTTTCTAGCTCACTGACGTTGACAAGATTATATCCTTGGGTATCGAAATTTGGTACCGAACGAAAATGATTTTTTCGATACTCGATAGTATCGAGACAATTCAGTCGGTGCTTAAAAAGTATCGAACTCGATACCCAGCCCTACGTGCGGAGGAGGTGCCTTTCCCCACTTTTCTCAAAAACTATTGGTCCAAAAGACATCAATCAATGTGTGTACTGTGCAATAGGTATTCTCCCAGAGAATGATCACACAAACATGCTTGTCAGGCTTTCAACAACGGAGGAGTGGTCAATGGCGTGCGATAAAAGACGAAAAGTGTACATAGTTAGTCTACGTTACATATCTTAGTATCCTACCAGTGTGTGTTACTGTGTTTTGTTAGCTGCGGCTAGGCGGTAATGTTATATTTATATCTTGCCGAATATATGAAGTGAAAGAAATCTGCACCTCACTTGAATAGTCAAATACAGACAGTTTACCTAAGATGTAATTTACCTAAACACAGTCGCTAATGTTTTGAGTCCAGATTAACAAACCAAGTTAGGTGTCAGTTACTGGATTTTAAAGTTACATCAGTATAATTAAGCCTATTGTTACAAGCAGTCGGTCTTAATTATAATCAAGCAACAAAATACTAAAGAGAAAATCATTAAATGTACTTAACTTGCCTTTGTATTAGTCCTATTGTTTGTAACGTCAATTTGCTACTTTGATCGTATGTTGAATGAAATACAATATTATAAATAACTATACCGTGATATATTACTATTGTGAAATAATATAGTCATATCATGCACCCATGCTAGTTTTAAGATCAAACTCACAAAATGTGACAGAACTTCAAAATGAGTAACTTAACCTAAGAACACTGTTATGTAAACTCATCAGACAGGACCTGAAAGTATGATCATTGGACTCCATGGAGAAGAATACTAGATGTAAACCAGGATTTTGGATCAGCTGTGCAGATTTGGTATGGGGCTGGTGAGTACATTTTCGTAAGCCCATGTCTGTCAGTAAGTAGATAATGTCTTATCAAACAAATTCATTTTAATTTAATTGAATGCTTGTGTGTGTGTGTTTCCTCCTTATGATCCTGAAGATTTGGGAATGAAAATCTTCTAATACATGATCTTCAGAGGAAGTAAGTATTCATTTCTAACGTTAAGACACACTAACATTAATTTTATTTTTAAAGGGAAGTTCATAGTATTTTTCACTTGTGTACAAATTCTGTAAAATTAGAATGTTGATAAAAATATAAATGTTTTCTTTATCAATTAACTTCTTTTAACTAAATTAAATCAACATTTGGTGTGACCATCATCCTGTGTTTAAAGCAGCTTTTGCACTAGGGGCACTTGCGGATAGTTTTACAGGTTTGCAGGTGGGCCTCTTGAAGCATCCTAGAGACGTTGCCACAGTTCTTCTAGATTTAATCTGTCTCAGTTTGTTCTGTTTCTTAATGTCATTCTGTGCAGAATGGATGATGATAAGATCAGATCTTTGTTTGGAGCACTGGCTGTTGTCAAACAAAAGTCTTACTGGATTATTACATTTAATGGCAAAATTAATGTTTAGAAATATAAAATAAATTACCCATTGAAACACTACAGCAAAAGATAAACATGACTGAATTAAAATCCTTTTTAGCTGGTAAAAATACTAGTGTTCTAATAATTTTGGACACCACTGTGTTTGGAGCCCATGGGAGTCAGTAGAATATTGTGGATTAAAATAAAATGATGTGGATGAGATAGAAATGCATTTTCAGTTAAATTTCACCTTGGAGCTCTGAATAACTAGTAGCGAAAATTCAATAATCTAAATTTGAATCTGAAATCTGAAACTAATAAAATTGTTAAGTCTTGATAATTTTGTATATGTGTTGGTTTTGTATTTATTCAGTTTTTAGATCAATTCTGACACAAATATTTCCTGTTGATAATTCACTCACCCCTCTGTCATTCAAGATGCTTATGTCTCTTTTTCTGTCAAAAAGGTTTTTGAGGAAAACCTTCCAGGTTTTTCTACATATTTCGATGGGAGCCAACAGGTTGAAGGTCCAAAATTAATTGTCAATGCAGCTTCAAAGGGCTCTTCATCATCAGATCCAAGGAATAAGGGTCACTGGGAACTTGTAAAGCCCTTTGAAAGCTGTATTGAAAATTGGCTGTATTGTGGGGTGCAACCAAAGGCATCGCTGGGATTCGAACGCAGGATCTCCTGTTTACTAGACTAGCCGGGCAGCACATTAGCCCTCCGGGAGGGCGACTCTGACAATCCAGGCTTCCAGAGAAGAGGCCAGGCGTTGGCTGATCGGGTGCTGGACAGCTTTAAGGCGTTTGCCGACAACTGTGTCGGGGCGTTTTGCAAAATTAACCACTCGCTATCGGAAAAGCTTGCGTTTGCTGGACTGGAAAACCGCCCAAGGCACCGCTGGGATTTGAACCCAGGATCTCCTGTTTACTAGACAGGCGCTTTGACCAGCTAAGCCACGGCACCTCCTTGGTGGGACCCGTTAGTCTACGATGCTATCCTTCAAAAGCACGTGAGAGGGTAGTGTTGCAAGGCAAGCTGCCCGCTGTCCTCGAGCTTCTATGTGTCTCCATTTCGCCGTCTGTTTTTTGGTAAAGCACGACGTTGGCTGTATTGTGGTGCGCAACCAGAGGCATTGCTGGGATTCGAACCCAGGCTGACCTTCCAAGTCTGTGACCGTCCAACAGTAAAAGAGCGCGTTCTCTCTCTGCAGGAAGGACAGGCCCTTGGGTCTCTGCACAATAGGGGTTATGCGCAACAGGCTTCCATTTTCTGCTAAACAGGTCTCGTTGCTTCCGGTTCACGCGTTTTGCATATGCCTCTTTAAATATGAACATGATTTACTCAAGATTCCTTCAAAGTAGACACTAAAAATGATCATAACCAATGTCCATCACATATGTGGATTGATATATAAAAGTTTTTAATTTTTATTCTTTTCACTAACATTTATATATAAATATCGAATGAAACGTCCACAATAAAAACAGCTGGCTTGTTTAACTGATTACCTTAAAAGTCCGTCGATATCGCCATTATTTATTACGGCTATTAACACGTTCTCCGACAAGCGGAAGCAATGAGACCTGTTTTCCGGGGTTGGTCAGGTGACGTTCGACATATAGCCTATTGCAGTGCCCAGTGTTGTTTGAAAGGCAGAGGCACTGTAAGAGCCTCAGGTCCAAAGGAGGGCAAAAAGATCCAAGCTGCCATTTGCATGGCACCGCTGGGATTTGAAACCAGGATCTCCGGTTTACTAGACAGGCGCTTTAACCAACTAAGCCACGGCGCCAACCCACATGTTAATCGTGGGGATGGCGGCTTAGACGATGCATGAATAAACACTTTGTACGTCCTGCTTCCTCCACTTGATGTAAGACAGTTATTGCCATACCTCACTGAATTGGTTCTTGGGTATGTTTTGCTACCTTTTTGCGCGCAACCAAAGGCATCGCTGGGATTCAAGCGCATGATCTCCTGTTTACAAGACAGGCACTTTAACCAACTAAGCCATGGTGTCAAATCAAAAGCAAGGCTGTCGGGAGGGTGACTCAGAGGGTCAAAACATCCAGAGGCGGGAAAGGTGCTGGTACGCTTAAAAGAGAGGCGCTGCGTTCGAAGCTGCATACTTCCATACTATATAGTAGGTAAAAAGCAGTAGGCAAGGAAAAAAGTATGTTTGAATGTTCAGTATTCATAAAAGAGTAGGCGAGAATTAGTAGGCGAGTGCACTAATTCTCACTAGATTCGGACGAACGTATACTTAAAGTGTGTTCGAATATGCCTACTTACCTACTATATATTAGGGAAAAAAGTATGTGAAGAAAGAAGTACCTTCGAAACCTCAGTATTCATAAAAGAGTAGGCGAGAAATCCCTACTGCTTCAGCCCAGATTCTGAAGTGTTCATCTGATGCACACTTTTCAATCCCAGGAGGCCACAGGAGGCCAAAACGCGACCAGGGTGCAAACCGAAACACGGTTCACTGTCTTAAAATCATATTTGTTGAGCTACTGTATCGTAAACTGTTGATTTGCATAAGGTGCCAAGACGTTAGACAGTAATGCTAAAGTATATTTCTGATCTCGCTGTAAAACACGTTTTATTACGTATAGCTACCATAGACATCTTAAATATGATTACTAAATGTTTAACTACGGACAGGAATATGTTCTGAGAGAATTAAATGAGCACATCACAACACAAAACAGACATCTAAATGAGTGATGGACATTATGTGAGTTAATGTAGAGTTCACTGTTGTCAACACTGCTTTAGATTAATGTTATGTAAATAAACACATGTACATATAGTAACTAAACATGAGTTATCTGTTTCATTTGTCTAATAGTACTGTTGATTAATTCAGGAGCATTTGAATTTGATGTTAAACCAATTAACACAACAGCTACCTCATAAATGTAGTATTGAGCACACGAATCAGAGGGAACTGAATCTTGGCTGGATGTTACAGGCAGAGGCGATTCTAGGGTCTGTTGGGGCCCCAAGCAAAAACTCCCAGGGGGCCCTTCTCACAAGTATTCTTCATTATTATATCACAAATAATCCGACACCAATGATAAATGTATGAAATCACAACTTGTATTATATGGAATGTTCACATATAGCATACATCACACACACACAACACACCTTACAATAATATAAAATAACATAAAAATTGTAATTTTGGGAATATTTCTGAAAATAATAAAAAAATAAATAAACAGGGCAAACAAATACAATACTGTAAATAACTTAAGCAATATAAACATAGCACAAAATATAATCTGTATAAGTGAAAAAGTTGAGGTATCAAAGTCACAATAAAATACTAAACAAATGACTAATAACAAACACTATAACAAAATATAATCTGAAGAAGTAAAAAAGTTGAGGTAGCAAAGTCACAATAAAATACTAAACAAATGACTAATAACAAACACTATAACAAAATATAATCTGAAGAAGTAAAAAAGTTGAGGTAGCAAAGTCACATGAAAAATTGGAATTTTGGGAATATAGGAAAACAATAAAAAACCAAAAATAACATCTAGAGAAATATATACTATAAATCTTCAGCACACCACTTTCACAACTGTCTTAAAATTGGCGATTGTCTTAAAATGATATATAACAATAGGGTATATCTTGAATACACTTTTCAGAACATTTCACATAATATCAATGGAATTGAAATATATTTAACTCACCATCATCAGTAGCTGCCACATATTGTGCCTCTGGTGTCTCTACCTCCTCTTGATGATCACCAGGTGCAGTGGCTCTCCCACTGGATGTACATGTCGATGGAGCTGCGTTGACAAAAAACAAAATTATGTATATTGTCATAAAGAATGTTTACAGGGCATTTTATTATTAGTTATTAATCGAAGTGGAACACAGGACTTACCGTTTTCATCTTCGTCAGTATTTGGTGGCTGTGTTGTTTTCATGAATTTAAGTAATGATCCTGAAGAAATATGAGAGAAATATTTAAAATTATTCTTCATGGCCATAACTTTATTCAATCAATAATAATTGCTATCATAGCATTCATAGTCTAATGCAAGACTAGAATATATAATACTAGAATTAACTCTTAAATAACATTTTTTAACATTACCTTCAACAAACATGATGTCCACAAAGCATAATAGCTACTGCATTAGAAGAAGCTATACATTTTAAAGAAAAAAATACAGTATATAAATAACTGATAAGGGGCTTCAATACTGATATATTACCAATTAATCTATATCAATACTGATAATAACAAAAACTGACTAATAACATAGTTAGCTATGTTAATAATGTTAATAGTTAGCTCACTTATTTCTATTAACGTTACCCTGGTAGCCAGCAAGTATATGGAGTGCTACTGCTTACTGCAGCTACTTTTTTTTTTGGTAACTTGCTGACCATAACCGTGTCCACTGCCCCACTACCTGGCCACGAGTCTACATTTACTAAATAGCAAAACTGTTAAGTAACAAACATGCTAATTATACAGTTATTACGTTTCAAACTTAACGTTAGACTAACCTATCGGCTAACATCCCCGTTGCCATGAGCTAATGTATTAGGCTAACGTCGTTAGCGTCAGCTACCGTCAGTAAGGCTAACGTCAGGCAGCGGCCTAACTTACATCAGGCGTTAACTTCATGTCAGTTTAAAAATAACATTTGCTCAACAACGGCAGTAACTAACTGTTAATACAATGCGTACAACATTATCTGCTGCTCCACTTACCACTTTCTTTCTTTCTTTTTTCTTCGTCTTCTTTCTTTTTCTTCCTTTTCTCGCTGCCGGAAAGATAGCTCCTCTTCATTTTTCTTCAGTTTACGAAAACACTACTTTGCGGCGCATCAAACTGGTTAACGTAAGGTGGGATCATGGCATTGATTGACATGGGGCCCCCTTAGGGAGGTCGCCTCGCCCGCTGTCGAATAGGGGGGAGGAGGGGCATGCGGTCACTGCGGTTTTGACTGTGAGGTGCGTTTCTCGGGGGCCCCCTGCCGGCTCGGGGCCCCAAGCAGTTGCCTGCCTTGCCTGTTGACAAACGGCGGCCCTGGTTACAGGGACAGATGAGGCAAGTATGCTTGTCAGGTGAAGAATGACTGATAAAGCAGTGCTGCCATCAAAGGCTTTGAGTGAGTACACTACAGACATCAATAAAACATATTTTAAACCTTAAGTTGCAGTTTATTTATAATATTTAATAAAAAATAAAAAAAAAACAATTAAGCAGAGCCATTACACCACTTTTCTGATTCTTGATTTCTGTGCCTTTGTTGCAGATATTTTGTGGTGGAGCAGGACCTGAAAGCAAAGATGACAGCAGCATTTACGGGAAAAAAAAGTTAAATCTGAAACTTAATATAAAGATTGTTCATTTTGTTTGTTACTTCTAATACAGAGATCTGATGACATTGTGCTGTTAAAATGACAGCTTTGTATGATCTGAAATGTCTGCAGACTGGTGTGTGCAGTGAGAAAGGAGAAATCCACAGCAGCGTCCTGGAAATAAATAGTCAAGTGCCATCGATGAGACCCTCCATCACTCCACCTGCCCTTTGCCTCATCTGGACCAGATGTTGCTGTGGCCTCTTCATCCTCAATGAGCCCAGAGCCAGCGAGAGCATCTAGAGCAGGGGTCCCCAAACTTTTTTCTGAGCGGGCCACATATTTTTATTTTCTTAAATGGGGGGCCAGGTCGGTTATAAAAGAAAATACCATGGGCTGGACTGACTACTATTATTATTATTTTACCTTTATTTATTATACTTTTTAATGCTAGAATCGTTTATTATTTTGTTATGCACCAAACACAAGATCTTCGAGCAGCTGATCCACGTTTCCTTTGTGCAGATATTGCAAACATGGAGGAAGATGTACAAGGTAGGGTCATTGTGTTACTGATGCTATGAGTTATTTGAGCATCTGTTGTGCTTATTTTCTTTTTATTATTATAAAACATAACTTATTATTACAGGTTCAGGGAAAGATGGTATTTATCTTTAACAATGAACAATCATAATGAAAAAACCTGAAAACATAACTATTAGGCTTGCTCACATCAAAGAATGCGATTATATACACGGAAATATGATTAAATATCTCTGAATCAAATTATTAACATTATAGTTTATCAAAAAATGGATTTGTTGTTTTTGTTAAGCCTCAGGGATGAAAAAAAAATTCAACAAGAATTTAGGCTAGTTTTGCGTGTAGATAAACAATTTTGAATACAAAAAAAAAACCATATTCAAAAAATAAAGAATTTGGGTTTTCCTGACAAAAAATATTTATTTTAGAATTTAAAAATACAAAAACCTAAATGAACCCAAAACGTATCTGTTATACTACAATCACAATAAAAGAAGAGCTGTTTCTTTAACATGACCACAAAATGAACAAATTTCATCAATATCAAAATATTTATAGAAAGATGAATTAAACCCGTCGATCATATCTATTAACTTGTTGCACTTGTTATAACGTCATTGGTCACATGATAACGTCAACATGGCGGAAGACGTGCAGATCAAATCCATACTCAACGAGATTTGGCTGTAGAGTACGTACTCTTTTAGCGATCATTAAGTAAGTACTTACTGAAATTAAATACCTACTCATCCTGTATGCGCTTTCTAACGCAGCCACATTATGTACGTATGTCCAACTATTATTATTACTCTTGTTTTTTTTTTTGTAAGAAAAATAGGACAATAATTTGTAACAGTTTTTTTTTTCTTCAACAATGATTGTTTTACAATAACGTTTAAACCTAAAAGTGAGGCACTGACAAATGATGGTCATTGCAAAGTGATGGTGCTAGGGAGCAATGTGCTTTTTAAAAACATTTTTATAGGTTTAACATTAGATTAACAGCTCGGATTATACGCTACTTTGACATGAGACACAGAAGATGCTAAAAATTGAGTCAGGCGTGACTTCCGCGTTCAGAAAAAAGGTCTACAAGACAATCCTAAAAGACAATTCCTAATACAGTCCTTTAGGAATGGTTACAAAATATGACTATTAAAGCCTTCCTCAAAACCGCCAATGTTGGTAGTAGAAATGAGCAAGTAACTGATGTGTGCAAATTAAATCCATACACACTGATGTTAAAATGCTAACAGTGTCCTTTTTTATGCTTCAACCAAAAAAACTGTGTACTTCCTGTGAGATCTCTCTTCAATTCATGACATTCAAATGTGAAGTTCTTACACTGTAGACAGAGTCCATTTGTCCATAGTCCATATTTCAAGTTGAAACGGTAAAGTGTACCATGGATGTCATGGTCTCAGTAGACCATAAATACCATTGCAAATCAAAAAGACATAAAAAGAATGATGTTTAAGTAGTTATTTGTAATACGAAAGCGACACCTACAGGTTAATGCTGGTAGCGGAGGTAATATTACGTTTAGTTTGAGAGATACGCGGCTAGATGGTGGTTCAGCATTCTCCTACTGCTACGAAACTTTGTGTTTACTGTTAAAACTTCTTGTCAGCGAGAGCAATACCCTGTAAGTATCATTTATGTCTGCTAATGTGACGAACGTAACTGTAGTGAGAGTTAATTTTCTGTTAAAGTAGTGCGTACTAAAATGACGGCACGTCAATGTCGACTGTTTCGTGATAACGATACGATGTTATGATATACATACCACCACACAAGTTGTATGTGAGTTAAAGGAGCTTTATTTGTATTTTACAGTTTTACAAAAGAGAATAAAGGACAAAGGAATGGATCATCAGGCTGCATTAGTGGTTCTTTATGCCTTTTCTGTTTAGCTGACTGGAAAGCTAGGCAGCGAGTTCTAGCGAGGCCAGAACAGTAAAAAGGGTAAACCTCGCCTGTCAAGACGACAGATCTTTGCTCATAGTAGTCTGCATATAGGTAATCTCCTCCTCCATAAGACATGGAAGTGCAGAAAGAAGCTCAAGTCCACGTCGACGGCTTAACCGAAGTAGAATTGCAAGAACTTGAAGTCAGATCTCAGGTTTCAGCATCTGGCTCCATCCGAGCATCATCTCACACGTCAAGCCACAGCTCAAGAAAGAGCACCATTTTAGCCACAGCAAAGGCGAAAGTACAAGCAGCTCGTACCAGAGCCGCCTATTGTCAGAGGGAAATAGAAATTAAACTGCAAAAGGCTAAATTAGAAGCGGAATTAGAAGCATTGCAAGCCGAAAAAGAAATGGAAGCCGCAATAGCGGAAGCAGCAGCTCTCCAAGCAGAACTGGATGTAGATCAGAACCTCGGAGAACCAGGATCAGAGGTGAATCAAAAATGTTGTACTGCAAAAGACGTTTTAAAACAAGCAGTAAAGCTAGAAAGTGACACAGCTATGCCAAACCAACAAAGCAGTTCTTCACCACAAACACAGCAACAGAGGCAAGCAGAACTGCTTGCAAAGAGATATCATGAATCACCACAAACCGACAGCAAAGCATGGCAGGGAGCAAAAGACAATGCACTGCACAGTCCTCTTTCACCTGCCAGTCCACCTTATCATCATGCACCTGTTAGAGGCAACCACGATTCTGCCACTACAGATCTGGCCAGATTCATCACAAGAAATCAGCTGATTTCCACTGGTTTGACTAAGTTTGATGATAGAGCAGAAAACTACTGGGCATGGAAAGCGTCCTTCTGCAACGCCATCGACAACATCGGCTTAACATTAGCAGAAGAGACAGATCTCCTTATCAAATGGCTTGGCAAAGAGTCATCAGAGCAAGCACGCCGGTTGAAAGCAGCCTATATCAGAGATCCTGAGGGTGGAATCAGAGCGATCTGGCAACGGCTTGAAGAGTGCTATGGCACACCTGAAGCCATTGAGAAGGCATTATTTGCTAGATTAGAGAACTTTCCAAAAATATCTAACAGAGAGCCAGCAAAGCTACGTGAGCTAGCGGACCTTCTCCAAGAACTGTCTGCTGCTAAGCAAGATGGATTTCTTCCAGGACTGGCATATCTAGACACTGCTAGGGGTGTGGCTCCAGTCGTGGACAAACTGCCATATAATCTACAGGAGAAGTGGATGTTTTATGGATCACAAGTTAAGCAAGAGCATGGTGTTCCTTTCCCTCCATTCAGTGTATTCGTAAACTTCATTCACCAACAAGCTAAAGCAAGAAACGATCCCAGTTTCACCATATCTCCCATGACTGTAAAGAAAGACAAGCCAAAAAATCACCCAGGTTATACCAATCAGCCTGTTTCAGTCCACAAAATGCAAGTCGCTGAATCTAATGACACCTCTGAGCCAAAAGTTGACACTGCAGATCCTAGTAGATACTGCCCAATTCATAAAAAGCCCCACCCACTAGGAAAATGCAGAAGCTTCAGAGACAAACTGCTAACAGACCGCAAACAGTATCTTAAAGATAACTCCATTTGCTTTCGATGTTGTGCGTCGACAGCCCACATTGCCAAAAACTGCAACACAGTCATAACATGTGCAGAGTGCAAAAGCGACAAGCACACAGAGGCACTTCATCCTGGCCCATCCCCATGGAAGGCCAAGCCGTATTCACCCACCTCAGACAATGGCAAGGAAAGTGAAGACAGACAGCCATCTCATGAAGCAGTTTCATCAAGCTGCACCGAAGTGTGCGGCTACGGGGTGAGTGCAAGAGCTTGTTCAAAAATCTGTCTAGTTAAAGTCTACCCCCAAGGCCATAGGGAATCTGCAACAAAGGTGTATGCAATCATAGACGAACAAAGCAATAAGTCTCTCGCACGGTCAGACTTTTTTGAGATCTTCAACGACAAGAGCCTTCAATCACCGTACACTTTAAAGACTTGTGCAGGCAGTACGCAGACATTTGGAAGGAGAGCATGTGGCTACATGATTGAGTCACTGGATGAGAAGACGTGCATTCCTCTTCCTGTACTCATTGAATGCAACGAGATTCCAAATAATAGGTCAGAAATTCCAACGCCCAACGCAGCTTTCTATCACCCCCACTTAAAAGGCATAGCTAATGAGATCCCACCCTTAGATCCCAAAGCAGAAATACTGCTGTTGCTGGGCAGAGACATTTTGAGAATACACAAAATCCGCAAGCAGATAAATGGACCCAGTAATGCCCCATTTGCACAGAAATTAGATCTGGGTTGGGTGGTGATAGGAGATGTGTGCCTTGGCACAGCACACAGGCCTTTATCAGTCAATGTCTTTAAAACCTACATATTGGAAAATGGTCGTCCTAGCTACCTCCCACCCTGCTGTAGCCACCTGCATGTGAAAGATCCTACACAAAGTTACTCCAGTCTACACTTTCCTCTACCTCAGCGCCCTGCCACACAGACAGCTCCTCCTCTTCGCGGAGATAAGACAAGCCTTTCAGTGTTCGCCTGCACAGACAAAGACCATATGCTTGCTCCATCCATCGAAGATCTTGAGTTCATTAAGATCATGGATAAGGAAGTTTTTAAAGATGACACTCAAAGATGGGTTGCGCCACTTCCGTTTCGGTCTCCCAGGAGACAACTGCCAAATAACAGAGACTATGCGATGAAAAGACTAAAGTCAGTATGCCATACACTGGAAAAGAAACCGGAAATGAAAGAACATTACATACAGTTCATGCAAAACATGATTGACAGGGAACATGCAGAACGTGCCCCAGTCCTTCAGGAAGGGAAGGAATGCTGGTATTTGCCGTCCTTTGGCATTTACCATCCCAAAAAACCAGACCAGATCCGCATAGTGTTTGATTCTAGTGCACAGCATGAAGGGATCTCACTCAACAGTGTCCTCCTCAAAGGGCCAGATTTAAACAACAACTTGCTGGGCATTCTAATAAGATTCAGAAAGGAGAAGATTGCTGTTACTGCAGACATCCAGCACATGTACTACTGTTTCACTGTCAAAGAAGAGCATAGAGATTATTTAAGGTTTCTATGGTTCTGCGACAATGCTTGGAACCATGGGATTGTGGACTACAGAATGCGTGTCCATGTGTTTGGGAATACACCATCTCCTAACGTGGCATTATACTGCCTCAGGAGAGCAGCAAGAGAAGGAGAAGCTGAATTTGGCTCAGACGTGAGAGCATTCATTGAAAAAGACTTCTATGTTGATGATGCACTGAAGTCTTTTGCAACAGAGTCTGACGCCATCCGTATTCTCAAGAGAGCTCAGGAAATGCTGTCTCATTCCCATATTAGATTGCACAAGATCACATCAAATAGTGCAGCTGTTGTGAAGGAGTTCCCTCCTGGAGACAGAGCAACCAGCATCAAAGATTTTGACTTCTCTACAGGCGATGTTCCCATGCAGCGCAGCTTAGGCATCAGTTGGAACATACTTACTGATACGTTTACCTTTCAAGTCCAAATAGACGACAAGCCTTTTACACGTAGAGGCGTACTCTCTACTGTCAACAGCATTTTCGATCCTCTCGGCTTTCTCTCACCTGTCACAATACAAGGTAGATCGTTACTTAGAGAACTGTCCATGGACAAAAGAGATTGGGACGAACCACTACCTGAAAATCAAAAAGCGGAGTGGATCAAATGGAAAAGTTCTCTCCAATGCCTTCGAGACCTACAGATTCCTCGCTGCTACACTTCTCTCTCTCCATCTGCTGCAGACACTAGAGAGTTGTGCGTGTTTGCAGATGCATCAACCAAGGCCATTGCTGCGGTAGCCTATTTGAAAGTGACTGACATAAATGGCTACACTGAAGTAGGATTTGTTCTCGGCAAATCAAAGTTGGCTCCAGTTAAAGAGACCACCATCCCCAGGCTTGAGCTATGTGCAGCCGTCCTCGCCGTAGAAATAGCTGAGTCTGTCGTAAGTAGTATAGACCTGCACATGAACTCTGTTTCTTTTTTTTCAGACAGCAAAGTCGTGCTAGGCTATATCAACAATGAGCAGAGACGATTCTATGTCTACGTCAGCAATAGGGTTCAACGCATCAGACAAGCAACGGCACCTCGTCAGTGGAAATATGTCCCTTCAGAGCTCAACCCAGCGGACCATGGCTCACGATCAGTGTCTGCTACCTCATTGAAAGACACCACCTGGCTAAGTGGACCTGCCTTCCTTTCTAGTAAGCGCCCCGCTGACCAGCAACAGCAGTTTGACCTCATTGACCCTACAACAGATCCAGAGATTAGGTCACTAGCGTCTGTGCTGTTTACTCAAGTGACCAAGTGCCAGTTAGGGGTCAAACGTTTTGAACGCTATTCAAAGTGGACCACCTCTTTAAGAGCAATTGCACACCTGATTCATATTGCTCAGTGTTTCTCTCAGACCAGCCATGACAACAGCTGCAAAGGATGGCATGTATGTAAAAAAGCAATGACAAGAGAAAACCTGGAAAAAGCAAGAAAACTTCTGATCATGAACATGCAGCAAGAAACATATGCTAGTGAGTTCAATAATATCCAGAAACAAACAAATGTGCCAAAACAAAGCAGCATCAGCAAGCTTCGTCCAGTGATTGACAGAGAAGGATTGCTTCGAGTTGGCGGGCGCATCTCGCAGTCAGGCTTAGAGATAGCCAGAACAAATCCTCTCATCATCCCAGGTCAGCACCACCTTGCAACCCTTCTTGTGCGTCACCTCCACGAACAGGTAAAGCACCAAGGCAGACACTTTACAGAGGGAGCCATAAGGAATGCTGGACTATGGTTAGTCGGAGGAAACAAGTGCGTAAGGAGTGTACTATTCAAGTGTGTCACATGTAGGAAATTACGTGGGAAAATGGAGCATCAGTTAATGTCAGACCTACCTGCTGAGAGGCTACAAGTTGCACCGCCTTTCACGTACATTGGCCTAGATGTCTTTGGCCCATGGGAAGTCAGTTACCGTAAGACTAGAGGTGGCCAAGCAAGCAATAAAAGGTGGGCTGTGCTGTTTACATGTCTCAGTGTGCGAGCAGTACACATCGAGGTAATAGAGACTTTAAGCGCTTCCAGCTTTATTAACGCGCTCAGAAGGTTCTTCTCTATCAGAGGGCCAGCTGCGCAAATCCGGTCCGATCGAGGCACAAATTTCACTGGTGCCTCGAAAGAGCTTAACCTAGAACTAGATGCAGACATTCAGAGATATCTTCAAGAGCAACAGTGCACATGGATTTTCAATCCACCACACGCCTCCCACATGGGAGGTGCGTGGGAGCGTCTTATCGGTGTGGCAAGGCGCATACTAGACTCTATGTTGCTACAGCAGCGCTTCGTCTCGTTGACACACGAAGTCCTCGTCACCCTAATGGCAGAGGTTTGTGCCATAATCAACGCAAGGCCTCTTCTGCCTGTTTCAACCGACCCGGAGAACCCACTCATCCTTACTCCGTCAATGCTATTAACACAAAAGACTGGAACTCCATCGTCCCCTCCAGCAGACTTTGGCAGAGCAGAGATCCTTCGGCAGCAGTGGAAGCAAGTCCAGCACCTGGCAGAGATATTTTGGCACAAATGGCAGCGAGAATACCTGAACACTCTGCAAAGCAGGACCAAATGGCCGGACAAAAGGCCCAACTTGAATGAAGGAGACATTATTCTGATGAAAGACGATGCTGTGAAAAGAAATCACTGGCCTATGGCAGTGGTTACAAAGGTACATCCCAGCAAAGACGGTGTTGTGAGAACCGTTGAAGTAAGAGCAATTAAGCAAGGCAGAGCTAAGGTGTATACTAGACCTGTTACTGAACTTATTTTGTTGATTTCTTCTAAACATGATCCTGAATATGTTTAGAGATGTGTTGTTGGTGAATGTGGTATATTGTAAATACCAGACAGGGAGTGTCATGGTCTCAGTAGACCATAAATACCATTGCAAATCAAAAAGACATAAAAAGAATGATGTTTAAGTAGTTATTTGTAATACGAAAGCGACACCTACAGGTTAATGCTGGTAGCGGAGGTAATATTACGTTTAGTTTGAGAGATACGCGGCTAGATGGTGGTTCAGCATTCTCCTACTGCTACGAAACTTTGTGTTTACTGTTAAAACTTCTTGTCAGCGAGAGCAATACCCTGTAAGTATCATTTATGTCTGCTAATGTGACGAACGTAACTGTAGTGAGAGTTAATTTTCTGTTAAAGTAGTGCGTACTAAAATGACGGCACGTCAATGTCGACTGTTTCGTGATAACGATACGATGTTATGATATACATACCACCACACAAGTTGTATGTGAGTTAAAGGAGCTTTATTTGTATTTTACAGTTTTACAAAAGAGAATAAAGGACAAAGGAATGGATCATCAGGCTGCATTAGTGGTTCTTTATGCCTTTTCTGTTTAGCTGACTGGAAAGCTAGGCAGCGAGTTCTAGCGAGGCCAGAACAATGGACAAAACACATTGCTTTAAAATGTGAATTAGAATTGCATTGTAGAAGCCCTGTATAGGATTCCATTTGGAACCCTTAATAAGGCTTCTTTTGATTATGAATCTTCATGTGCCTGCCAAGGCTTACTTTTTGAATGAAACTCTTTCCACACTGGTCACATGTGTAAGGCTTCTCTCCAGTGTGAATTCTCATGTGTCTGTTAAGGTTTGCATTAAAAGCAAAACTCTTTCCACACTGTTTGCACATGTAAGGCTTCTCTCCAGTGTGAATTCTCATGTGTTTGTTAAGGCTTTGTTTACGAGTGAAAATTTCTCCACACTGTTGGCAGGTAAAATAGCTCTCCAAAGTGTGAATTCGCAAGTGGTATTCAAGTTTTGATTTTCCACAGAAACCTTTTCCACACTGTTTGCATGTGTAAGGTTTCTCTCCAGTATGTATTCTCATGTGTCTGTTAAGGTATACTATTTGAATGAAACTCTTTCCACACAGTTTGCATGTAGAAGGCTTCTCTCCAGTGTGAATTCTCATGTGTCTGTTAAGGCATCCTTTACGAATGAAACTTTTTCCACACTGTTTGCACGTGTAAGGCTTCTCTCCAGTGTGAATTCTCATGTGTGTGTTAAAGTTTCCTATACGAGAGAAACTCTTTCCACACTGTTGGCACGTGTAAGGCTTCTCTCCAGTGTGAATTCTCATGTGTATGTTAAGGTTTTCTTTACGAGCGAAACTCTTTCCACACTGTTTGCACGTGTAAGGCTTCTCTCCAGTGTGAATTCTCATGTGTGTGTCAAGGTTTCCTTTACGAGTGAAATTTTCTCCACACTGTTGGCAGGTAAAAAGGCTCTCCAAAGTGTGAATGCACACGTGGTTTTTAAGATTTAATTTTCTGCAGAAACTTTTTCCACATTTTCTCCAGGTGTAAGGCTTCTCTCTGGTGTGAACTTTCATGTGGATGTTAAGGTGTCCTTTTTGACTGAAACTTTTTCCACACTGTTTGCATTTGTAAGGCTTTTCTCCAGTGTGAATTCTCATGTGCCTGTTAAGGTTTTCTTTTCGAGTGAAACTGTGTCCACACTGAAAGCAAGTGAAATTACTCCTAGTTCCTGTATTTTGTGCTCTTTTTTGTTTAGAAGTATTTGCAGACTCTAAGGAACAAACTGATTTATCTCCAGATACAAAATCATGAAGATTCTCAAACTGATCTTTCTCTTCGGTTTCATTCAGTTCTTCTCTCTCCTCTTTCAGCGCTGTTAGGTCTACGGTGGAAAAACAAAGAAATAAAAGTTAACCCCAGTTTAATGACACAAAGCAATTGGCATCATAACATGTAGATATCTAATGCTTGTATGCTAGATCCTATACCAGGGTGTCCAAACCCGATCCTGGTCGGCTGGTTTCCTACAGTGTTTAAGTTGGCCTTTATACAATTAATTAAAAAAAATCCAGATAATCTAATGATAGTGTTTAGGAAATCTATATAGACTGATCTCTACTATTGTATGTATCCTAGGGAATAAAAATCATCAAATTGAATTCAAAGAGATGAGGGAAAATAAGAGAACAAACTCCCCATTTAACTATCAAATAAAAAAAAATAAACTTCTGAGTTTTTATTTAGGGGGCAGTTGTGTTAGCCAATTATAAAAATGGGCTGTTCCACTGATCTTTTAAATGGAAAACAACCCAAAACTGACTGTCACAGGATGTTCACTCATAAATCACTAAACTTTTTCTTTAAAAAACTTTAGTAATATTATAATTACACTTTAGGAATAAGAAATAGTTTTGCACCAGTTGAAAGAGAAACAGTCAAGTATGGTGAATTGTGCTCTGCATTTAATCCATCCAAGTGCATACACAACAGGAACACACACCTGGAGCTCCTTATGCCCATAAAGTGGGCCAATCACAATGTTGCATGAACAGTCTGTGCATCTGACTGATGGCCTGCACGTGCGTTTTCATATTTAAAGAATTTAGTACTGACTTTTCAAACACAAGTTTGCACGTATGCAACAAATGCCTCGTTTATAATGGGTTTTATCATTTCTGTCTCGATGCGCCAAGAAATGGTATCACAACATGGTTAGGGGTGTAACATTTCCAACACACGCTTGAGGTATCCGGCCAATTCCAAAGCATGGATAGCTGACCAATCAGAAAACACCTGGGTTTCCATCAACAGTGAGTTTTGTGGAAATCAAAGCGTTTCAGAAAGGGAGGGCAGAGAGGAGCAACAATAATGTACAGTATGTGGAAAATAACATGTTTTTAAACCTCAAACTGCATAAACACATCACCATTTGATGCTAAAAAGTGAATAACAAGTCAACCATAAGATTACTATTGTTTTGAATGTTTAAGCGCAGTTACTAAAAAATATTACGTTTATTTCTTGGTAAGACACATTTGACAGCAAAGCACTAAACTTGAGTCGGGAGGCATGCAAAATTTTAATTTCGTTGAAAAGTTCTTGAATTTCTCTCCCAAAATATCCAAACCCTGAAACTATTGATGTAACAGCATTGGACATGATTTTAGCTAACACTGTTTCTGCATCAGCCGTGTTTGATCTGTTCATAAAAGAATTCAGTAACACTTTCTTTGAAGCCCATATTTATAATGCATTATAAGGGTATGCTTAAGGCACTATAATGAATTCATAGTGCAGTATAAAAAAAAAATTATAGTATGTTGTATCATAAAACTGTTTTAATGTATTGTAATTTTTATTTATTTGCGGTTATAGCTTTTAAGCGTGTGATTATCTCCTCATAGTTATAACATAAGTCTCGTATATTACCACGTTACGCATGTCACTTTACTGGAAGCATAAAAAGAGCACTTATAAGTATTAATAATAATAACAATAATTATATCTATCAAAGAGCCAAAAGTTAATGTATCAGATGAATGGATAACATGACACGTTTGTATTATTAGTTAGATTATTTTGATGGTACCCTTTAGACAGCTTTTGATAAGTAACTATTCAACTGCATGACAGCTAGCAATAATTATTATTAGTAGTATGCTAAATATATTCTAACACTGTATTTTAATGGTTCCCCAAAAGACAAAACTGATATGTAACTTTGCAAGTTTGTGAACCTTCTACCTAGCCAAACTTAACCTAAGTCGGACAATACTACTAATAAAGGAGTGTTAGTGTAGTTGGAAAGTTGCTTCTAGTCAGTAGACCAGGGGGCCTATCATAATAAAATGAAATATAATGTTAAAAAAAAAAAAAAAAAAAAATTGTATTAGGATATAGTCCATTAAAAATTGCGTAGATTTAATTAGCCGCCCATTGTGTCTAATAAATAATCATAATCTTAAAAGTTAGAACCCCAAATACTCAAGTACTTTAGTATACTGTAATTGTTATGATTATTTATGAGAACATATTATAAGATTTTTTTTTTTTTATGATGCATTCATTACAATGCCTTAGAAATACTTTATAATGTATTATAAATAGGGGCTTCATAGAAAATGTTACCAAAAATTCTGTGCAGAATTAGGGATGCACCGATATGTATCAGCCGATCACTTGCACGTTTTGTCAGTAAAGCCGGTTCTGTAATCAGCGGTAAATGCCATCAGGTGCGTGATTTCACGTTGAGTCGTATATACTACACACAGCCGTTGTTCACTGAGGAGCTGCGCACATTCACGCTGATAATGAACATTTTTCGAATTTGCACAGCTCAACGGCTGTGTGTAGTATAGGGGTGGAGCCGAACCCGAATACGGTATTCGGAAAGGCACAAATAGCGTGTTTTTAACGAATACTTATTTCGAACAAATACCTTAATAAATATTTGTATTCGGGAACAAGAAAAACTTTCTATCAAAAAAGCTGCGTTTCCTCAGGAGACCGCAGTCAGTGTAACTGTTAAAAGAGGTGACTGACACAGGCTGCTCCACACAGCAACAGAGAAGACTCGGCTGGGTGAAAAAAGACTTCACTGCGTCACTATTTTTGATGAATATATTTCTGTACCTTAACTGGGTTTATAACTTTGGGAAGCAGAGTTTGATCGGGAGATTATTCTATTAGGGGCCGTTCAAATGCGCGCTAAAGTTCGTCGTTATTTCAAATGAAGAAGCGCGGTATGCGCGCTCATAATGAAAGCAACGCTCACACGGTGCTACGCGCTCGTTTTTTCCAGGCGCGTCCGCGCCGCATCGAGATAAATATTCTATAATCTTTGGATAAATACATCTCAACTTTTCAGAATGCCACATGCGCACGCAGGTCATGTGACAAGAACCAACAAATCAGCTTCACCCTTTACCTTATACCATTGAAAAAACAGCCAATCATATCTGTACATGAATAACCATTTTTAAAGACATTTAATAGCAAAGCTAATGCAAGCGATTTTTAATACTGGAAATCCATTTATGCTTTGCTGAAACTTCCGAGTCGTCATTGAGTGATCAGGTCATGGTTGCTTAGCAACGGCAGACGCCACAAGAAAGAAGTTCTTTCAGAAGAAGAACATTTTTATTTTTATTTTAATTCTGTCTGTTCAGCATCCTCCAACAAGGACTGGTGATGGTGGGGTTCATAATGTTCATAATGGTATTTTATTAGTTGGTTTAACCATGGATGAGGTAATGGTTGTCATGTTATTTTTTTTTCAATGACGTTCCTTGTTACATATTCAAAAACATTAACCAATATTGCATATCAGTAATTATTATAATGGATATAATTACAAAATACTTACACTATAACGTAAATTAAAAGTTAAGCGCACAAAAAAAAAAAAACAGGATTTTTACACTTATTTTGAATTTTACTCGAATACAAATACAAATACAAATACTTTTCCCCTCTCAACAAATACAAATACAGATACAAATACCGGCTGCTTTGCACACCCCTAGTGTAGTATATACGGCTCAACGTGAAATCACGTACCTGATGGCATTTACCGCTGATTACAGAACCGGCTTTACTGACAAAACGTGCAAGTGATCGGCCGATACATATCGATGCATCCCTATGCAGAATTTAAATGTTTCTTACTAGATCTGGAAGTGCTTTTGCTGCCCCCCCCCCTGCTGAAAAAACCAGCTAAAACCAGCCTAGGCTGGTTGGCTGGTCTTAGCTGGCTTAAGCTGGAAATGGCTGGTTTTAGCTGGTCTCCCAGCCTGGTCAGGCTGGTTTTAGCTGGTGGTTTCCCAGCCTGACCAGCTAAGACCAGCTAAAACCAGGCTGGTTGACCAGCTAAAACCAGCCAACCAGCCTAGGCTGGTTTTAGCTGTTTTTTTTCACCAGGGCCATCTATAATTTAACAGACTGATCTGCTTTAAATGTTGTTTCTATTACAATTAACTAAATCTAAAGCAGCTTGAAACTCAGTATTAATAAAACTTTGAAATAATGTACAACAAACAGTCATTAAAGATGAATGAAGATTAAACACCAACCTCCTTGTTCCTCATGTTTTATTCTCAAATGTTCAGGTTCCTCTTGTTTTATTCTCAAAGGTTCTGGTTCCTCCTGTTTTATTCTCAAATGTTCAGGTTCCTCTTGTTTTATTCTCCAGGTTTCTAGTTCACTCATGTTCTCCTCACTCTCCACTTTAACAAACATCTTCACAGCAGCAGATCTCAGATCAGCAGATACTTCTCCAGATATTCCTGCTCGCTTCCAAACCTAGACACAGCTGTGAAGATGAGAATATTACAGATATTTACTGACTGGATTCAAAAACTGTATTTTTTTTTTTCTGTTTACAGAAACTTTCTTACAGGCTGAACTAAAACAGAATCACAACAAAACAACAGAGAGCAGTGCAACCAATCTTCTTCCTCTTAGGTTTAATGGTGTTTGTCAAACAGAAGTGTGTGTGTTAGTGCCACCCGCTGGACTGGAGTGAGAAGCGCCGAAAGAAGGGAAAATATTACGGGGAAATGACTGACTTGTGCATACACAATGTGCGCTATTTAAAAAAAAAAAAACGATCTGCACAAATAAATGAAAATGACTTAAAATTAAGACTCACATCATGGTATTTGATCAGCATCAACAGTCTTTGTCAGTGAATATTAAAGGAGAAAAAAAGAAAAAAATATGCTTTCCTACAATATACAAAAAAGTATTTAACCCACAATGCCCCAACCTCAGTCTACAGTTTAACTGAGTCCCTACAGGATGGACAAGTACAAAAACATTTGTTTCTAACTTTAGATTGAACAGAAAAAATGTGTCTACCCTTGATGTCCTTTTGCCATCCTCTCTGCCATTCCTTTATTAAACTTGATGACCGTTTCAGCATCTTTAATTGGCAAAAACCATGGCAACATATTCAGCTGTTACTCCTCATCTTCCCTTTTTAACAGTGCACAGTTCAGTTAATAAATACAAGATACAATATCTGCTTTACAAACTCAATCTCTAGAAGTGCATTCATGTTATATTAGAGTTATGATTTTAGTGAAGTTACAAGTTTTGAAGCCAAAATACCTGCAACATCCAGTTAGACCTGTAGTAAACTCAGAGGAGAAGATCAGGAGACTGAGTGAATCTTCATCAGATCTTGATTGAGATGTTTCTGTGTGTCGCTGCAGTCATCCAGACTTACTAAACACTCAATCGCTGGAGTTTTAGACAGATTTCAGGATCGTCATTAGAAGATAAAATATGCAAAGGATGTAAGCAATTACAGAAATTTGTCCAGATTTACAGCAACTCTAATCTAATCAGCAGAACTATAGACTCATTATCACAGAGATCAGGGAAAGTCTCACCTTCAGCCTCTGCATTCATATTTAACTCAGATATTGATCAGAAACAAAGACACCAATTAAAGAAATGAAACATCAACAGCCAATAAAGACAAAAGATGACACTTAGCATTATTTCACATTCATATTCACACACTCCTAAAGAGTGATATATTTATCTTAAAATTCAAATGCCAATTATCTTTCTGCTGAGTTTCTATTGCTCTTTCCTGAATGTATTTTGCAGTCATTATTCTTTAGACACATCTGTTTTAAATAACTATCAGCCAAATTCTGTGGTTTCTTTAACCTAAGGTACTAGAACCGTTTGTGTTTGGTATTTTCTAAGTATTTCTGAAAAATTTCAGTCAGGTTTTAAGTCCATTCATAGCACTGAGTCACTCCTGACTCTAATGATTTTACACAACTTGTATCTTGTAAATCATGAAAATCCAAATAATGTAGAATATCAAGATTTAATAAACATGCTCAAATCTAATTAACTTCCATTCATATTTTTCATGAATAGTAATGAAGTACTATGTATACTCACAGTTGACTAAGTTTAGGTATAAATAAAGACATTCATTTTCCTTTATAAAGAAACTTGAAGAATTAGGTTTATATAATCAATATTTGTACTTTGAAATAAGAAATATTTACTTTTTAACACAGGTACATTAAGCAATTTGTTAAGGCAAATGTATGATTGGATATTTATTATTTATTATCATTTCATTGTATCAATCTACAGAGCGGGAAACGAGGAGACGAGGAAACGCAGGAGTGAACTTAAAACAGTCTTTAACGGACAAACTAAAACACAACTCAGGAGTAAAACAGGAAGACATTCACTTGAAGGACGTAAGACATCGGAGGAGAAAACCACAAACAGAACAATATTAAATACTCAACTAAATGAATGAAAGACAAGACACTCCTGAAATCAATGGAAACAGGAACAGGAAAACCAAATATAGGCATTAGAAAACATCAGGGAAAACAAGGACAAGGAGAACATGGAAACAAAAACAAACACAAGGACAGTCCATAGGTGTGACAGTCATTACTGTTAAAGACACAATTATATTGGTTGAAATGAAATTATTGCCTGGCAAATTCAGGAAAAAGGTAAAAGTTCAATTTTAAATGAATCTCTTTTGCTTCAGGTGTGTGTGAAAACAAATCTGTGATGCTCTCGATGTTCCTGCCTCTTTAATTGTTGTGATTGTTAATGCTAATGAACACTTGAGTTGTGTGTGAATGTCTTTCGCTGATCTCTGTGATCATGAGTGCTATAGTTAGAGTACAGTATAGAACTGATCACATCCCTTGAATACTGTGTTTAAGCTTGTGGTCTGAGAGCTTTGTCTTCATCTGTAAGAACGGCCTCCTGAAATCTGAATAAACTCCAGTGATTGAGTGTTTTAGTCAGTCTGGATGACCACAGCGACACACAGGACCAGCTCAAACAAGTCTCCTGATCTTCATTTTCCTGCAGGTGTGTTAAAGGTATTTTGTTCTTTAAACATTTAACTTCACTAAAATCATAAAACTAATACAACATGGCATTTTTTCTGATAGATGTACTTCTAGTAAATGTTTCTAAAAAACAGTTTATTGTGTCTTGTATTTATTATCCAAACGTTTCACTATTAATAAAAGAAGATATGGAGGGAACTGAATGTGTTGGCCTTTTTTTTTTTTGCCAATTAACGAAAATGAAAAGGTAATAATCAATGCACCATATTCCTTTACACTACAACATTTTTTATTTAAAACAAAATTGCTTACATAAAAGCTTACAATAACATTACCACTAAAACCTTTGTAACAGTTACACAGCAGCATTAACTAGTTTATGTGAACTTAATGGTACATCAACATAAAACAAAGTGTTATAAATGTAAGTTAAAAAAGAGAATAATACATTCACGAAGTTAATAACTTCGGAAAAGTACAGTTTAACTACTTAAGTACGGAATTATATTCTATATACAACATTTCTATGATATATTTCTGATTTTAGAGAGCAGTGCACCAATGGTAGGTGGCGACAATGCTCCTAAGGAATTGGTCGCCTTCAAACAAGAAGAAGAAGAAGAGGTGCACCAATAGGACTTTTATTTTGCTCTGGTGACGTGACGTCATAAAGCTGCGCGCTCCTCATCTGTTGTGATTCACCTACAGAAAGGTTTGTGGTTTTAAAGTTTTTAAACCAATGGATATTGTTGCATTAATTAAAGCGTTTTTAAAAGCTATGTAAAATAAATCATAACTATTAAATCTAACGTTGTAATGCTTTATTTACTGTTACTTAAGACGTTAGTAACAGCTAATGTGCATCTCATTTTTCTCTTCATATCGTGAATCAATCGTGTGATGATAAGAAGTGAGAGACTCAGAATCCGAATCATTTGAATCAAATCATTTGTGAAATGATTCAGTGATTCGATTCAGCGGCACGCGGACTACAAACTACAACAACAAACACAAACGAGTGAATCACAACCGAGAATGATTTCAGGAGAGTGTAATATATTAGATATGACATGCAAATCAAAAATAACCTACCTAAATATGAACCTTCTTGGTAATTTTTTATATTTTATACATTTTATAAAGAAGTCTATTAACTCTCTGACTGTCTTACTAATGCACTACTGAACTAGGATCTGATTGAGACGCACCCAGAGATTTAGTTTTCATTGATTTATTTTTATTTTTATTATTCTCATCTTAAACAGGACAAAGTGTACAAACACAGGAAAAACTCCTGGAGAATCAACAGAGATCCACGTGACACACTATTATAAAGATGGCGTTTATTAAAGAGGAGACTGAAGACATGAAGATTGAAGAAACTGAGGAACAAAGAAAGATGGCGTTTATTAAAGAGGAGACTGAAGACATGAAGATTGAAGAAACATTTAGAGTCAAACATGAAGATACTGAGGAACAAAGAAAGATGGCGTTTATTAAAGAGGAGAGTGAAGACATGAAGATTGAAGAAACATTTAGAGTCAAACATGAAGATACTGAGGAACAAACAGGTTGGTTTTCATTCTCAAAGCTGAATTCACTACAGAAATGTCACACGAGTGTAGAAATGTTAAGACATTTGACAGAAGTGTTGAGATCACATGACAAATACTAACGCTTCCTTCAATATCCTGCATTCACACTGACCATTGGTTTTCAATGCATTATGAGATCATGCATTTAAGTTGTAACAATAATATGGAATTAGCCTAAAAAAATTATATATTTTTCTGTAACATTAAACCCAATATCTGCTTCTAATATTAAAACCATTGATTTCTAATTATGGCTAATTATGCAAAAGTATCTTAGAAAATTATTTATGGGAAAGTTATTTGCACAAACCTTGAAATGTAAGTTATCACATTTAGCTACTGCATGCCGACTACATTTAGTCATTTAAAGTGTTTGATAAGCAAATAAAACAGCCAGTGGACACTAAAGCTACATCAAAATTACATCCATCAATTTAAAGTCCAACTTTCAAGTTGAAGATCACTGTGAATGAACGTGTAGATAAATAGTGTAGGAACCAGTTTTTCTTGAAAATATAATTCAAAATACGCTATTTAGGCTTCTGGAGTCGTTTTTGAGAGAGAATTTTACTTCCGCATCTGAAAAACTGGCAAAAGCGGTAGTGACGTCACGGCCGGTAGAGCGGTCAATGTAAACCATAGGAAAACAATGGATCGCAATGACTGTTCGGGCGCAGAGAACATTTAAAATGTTCATTTACACTCGTATGACGAACCACAGACACAAATATGAGCCGGTTATGTGGCCAAGAGAGCAGGGACATGCCAGGATTAAAGAGAACAGCGGTCAGAGACAAATCAAGTTGTAATGTGAGGAGAACAGGGCAGGTGTCTGTGAGAGATCAGTGTTAGCAGACGATATCTAATCGGGCAAAATTATAGCATTGGTCATCTAGAAGTATTGATTCTACTTACCTGTAACACAAACGAATAATCGTTGATGAAGCGTGTCATACTCGTTAATATCCAACGTTACGTGATATAGCGGGTTCTTATTACCGCGCACGCGAGAGGTAAACACCTTTTTGTTTTATTATATGCTTCTATGGGAAATGCCCCCAAACTTGATGTGCTGTCTCTGACTCTGCACTTTGAGGCTTGCTGTCTGAAATCAAAATAGATAGCTTATATGCATTTAAGGCAAAGGCATGAGTAAGTTTATGGTAGAGATAATTTATTACTCTGATCAAAATACTTGTACGTACAAATAAACAGTAAAATGTAATCTCAATTACAGGTTGACTATTTTTAGCTCACAAATACCTATAAAGTAAAACTTTTTTAATGCCATTGGTATAAGACAATTAATATTGACAGCATAAGTCAAGTTGTCTGCTGGTATTCATCAGGAAGCCCTTACCTGCATGTGTTGTGTCAGCTATTAAACAGGTTACAGAGGAAGGATTACTTTATAAAGGTTTTGAATGGCCCCATTTTGGTGACATTCAAAAAAAAATAATAATCACAATAACAAATTGTCTTAATGTATAAATGTTTTTATGAGGTTAACAACACATATATATATATCAAGCAGCTCTGCATTTATGGCTCATTCAATTCAGTTTAATTTGTGCAGCAATAAATCGTAAATATTATTTCATACTACTGTTAATACCCAACTTTAAACACACAACATTGCAACTGTTAATATATATACATGTAGATGTACCAAACATATACAACTGAAAGAAAAATATTTTCAGTGTGGTTATCAGTATCACACTAATGTGTTATTTTAGAGGTTGGTTAATAACAGCTGGCCTCCACTGCTTCAGATCTTCACACAGCCTCATGTCTTGCAATGTCTCCCAAAACCCTAAAAACACACATGACAAAAAAAAATCACAAATTAGCTGTGCGAACAATGTGACTAAGCTGTAGACTTGATTAATATAATATTAACAAACGGAGGATAACTGACCAGTAATGCCTTCTCATATGGTACCATTTTTACATGGTTCTTAAACTTACATTGCTAATGTCTAACGTTACAAGCTAGCTACATTGCTTTACCTCGACTTATACACATCTCGTTGTGTCTCATTATTTAAATAAATATATTCACGGATTTGGTCGTTTTGCGAAGTTATGAGAAGAAAAAACAAGACTTACGGTGCACATTTCACGTATTCGTCTGCATCTCTGACGGCTTCGGACGAACCAGGCTGACCGCGGAGCCGATGAAGCCGCTGTGTGCACTGAAGAAACTGCAACAGTTTTGACCCTCACTTGGTTCTTGCTTCGGCATCCCATATTGAACTGTATCATATCGCCGGGATGATAATCCTCCGGTGTAAAGTGAACGCGTTTTTCGAAGCAGATGCATTCACCCGCACAAACGCACCCAGATCCGGAAGATAGCGCCGTTCTTTTTATTGTAAGTAAACCCGTGGACATGATGTCCTGACAGGCTGGAGTTTGCACAGCCTCCATAAACACAATAATTTACCATGACAATGATCAATTGAAATTAAAAATAACGACTGAAAACACACTAACTCACCACTGCTCCTACTGAATAGCAACAGAGCTAGGCGAACGACTCCCTGTCGTGACGTCATATGACGCGGTCTAGAAAAAAAGCTGTTTTTGAGAGCGGTCCAGGAAATCGTCACTTTGTCTTCTAAATTTGTGCCCTTATGTCTTGTAAAATATTTTCAAATCCTGCATTAACGATTTGTATTGTATTTTCATACACGAATATATGTTTATCTCAAAAAATTTTTTAACTTGCAACATGCAACACGACTTTAATGTGATAAATACCACAGATACCGCATGCTTATTTATGTTAGAGCTAATGAAATTGAAATGAGAATATTGCTTGTAAATAAATAACTTGAACAACAAATTATTTTTTTTATTTTTTATTACATATAACTTTTTACTGTTTTCTACAAATGGATGATTGATTTAGCTGTCTAAAGGACAAGCGCATATCAAGTCTTAATGTCAAGCTCAGGGGGCTGTTTCTAAAAAGACACTCAGAAAAGCTGGAATTAAAGTCCAAAACATGATCTGAAATAATCTAACAAATCTATTGGGGTTAAAGTAGTACCATAAATGACCATTTCATTTATACAATCTCACTCATTTGACCCAGGTTCAGTGAGTCAAGATAATTTGATGTGCACGCTAGGCTTGCCACAATAGACGGTTACTGGTTTTAAGACGCAACACCGGTGACATCACTTTTCCACCCATTTTTTTTTAAGTATTCGTTTTTTTATTAAATATTTATTTGATTTGAATGGAAAATATTATTTTAAATAATTTACTTAAGACGAGAGCAAGCAATATAATTAACGCTTACATATAATAAAAAGCGTAAAAGTTAAGCATGTTTGGCCGAGCACGGGGCACTCCCCCTGCCCAGGGAGAGGGATGCTGAAAACAAGAGATGATGAAGGTAAGACTGCTTGGCTATTTAAAGGGATTCTCTTGTAGTGCTTGGATACGGAGTGTGATTGCTGATGGTGAATTGGCCGTGTTAATTATCTGTGCGAGGAGTCGAATTTACAGAAAGAGAATGGCGGACGATTTAGTGTCCAAAAGCACCTGTTTGGCAATATTTTGGGTTCAAAGTTTTTTTTTTTTTGTAGTTTCGTTGGCGTCCATTAAAACAATTGACGCCGAATTGCCAATTCCCGCAAAACTGAAAGTGAAAGTAGGCTATAATACGCACGCATTTAAAAGCTATTTAAAAGCAGAAAAAAGAGCAAACCCCCACCCCCACGGTCATACCGGTATTACCGGTGTTGTCACGTGCCGATTAACCGGTGGGGAAATTTCCTCATCGTCACAACCCTAGTGCACGCTTGTTCTTAAAGCAGTCCTTAATGTCGATTATAGATCGATTGATCCACCATGGCAAATATATTTGAACTGTTAAATACATTTGAGATGTTGTTTTCCTCAGGTATTCAGCTAAAATATGTGTTGTTGGACATTAACTGTGACATGTATTATTATTAACCGTATTGTAAGTGCATTATTATCTTGGAAGTAAATGTAAATCAAATGTAAGCTGACTGATACAGTCCTAATTATTAGCTCAAATGAGTAAATGTCTGTTCCTCTTCCCAGTTAAAATGTAGTCTGGTTTCTATTATTTCTATTTAAATTTAGTGTTTTAAAAACTAGAGATAGAAGATACAGCTGTTATAAAACCACAGGCTCAATCTGGTTAAAAAGTTTTAACCAGATTGAGCCTGTGTCTCTTTATTTTTTAGGAGTTATTATTGGTAAGATGAAACCATCTTCTTACTGTATGGACATTGTCCCTTCACACTTTTATTTCACACTAAATATTTAGAGAATTATAAATAGCAGTCTCACCTCAGGTGTTGCACCACAGAATTTGAAACATGCAATAGTGGAACCATTGATTAAAAAGGCAAATTTGGACCTGTATCAAAACTGCCATTTCTTCCCAAAGTGTTAGAGAAGGTTGTATTAATACAACTGCTGTCTTTTCTATATTTACATGGGGTTCAGGAAGGGCTCCAGTCATGTTTTAAATCCTTGTAAAAGTTTTTACTGACCTGTTATTAGCTACTGCCTTTGGTAATTATGCTTTCCTCTTGCTTTTAGATCTTACAGCGGCATTTGACACTGTAGACCACAATATCTTGGTTTCTCAATTAGAAAATTGCATTGGTTTTAAGGGTACTGCGTAGGAATGGTGTCCTCTTCAGCGTCATTCTCATGTGGAGTTCCTCAAGGTCCATTCTTGGGCCTGTTCTGTTCTCTATATATTTGCTTCCTGTAGGGTCCATCTGTAGGAAGTCTGGCATCTCGTTTCATTTTTATGTAGATGATTCTCAGCTTTATCTGCCTTTGAAAAGGAAAGATGCAAAGTCGAAAGGACCATTGTTGGACTGTTTTCAAGAAATTTAAGCCTGGTTGACTCTAAATCTTTTTTAAAGTTTAATGAAGAAAAGAAAAGTTGTGGTATTTGGATCTAGAGGTGCTTGTGACTCTTCTCAGTTGGATCTTGGTGTTTTAAGATTATATGTGAAGCCCAATGTTAAAAATGTGGGTGTTATTATGGAGTGAAAACTGGGTATACAGGTTAATTCAGTAATTAAAGCTAGTTGTTTTCAGTTGAGGAAATTATCCAAAGTGAAGTCTTTTCTATCTT
Source organism: Garra rufa (assembly GCF_049309525.1). NCBI lineage: Eukaryota > Metazoa > Chordata > Actinopteri > Cypriniformes > Cyprinidae > Garra > Garra rufa. The sequence goes on along the minus strand of NW_027394280.1, from coordinate 493,489 downwards.
TAAGTGACTTAGAAAAAGTTATACATATGTTTAGATATTAACCAGGCTTCTCTCACACATTTGCAGTTGTTACAGAATGCTGCTGCTGGTATGTTGACAGGAACACAAATGAGAACATATTACACCAATTCTGGCACCTCTCCATTGGTTTCCTGTTCATGTTATAATGGATTTTAATCGATTTTGGTTTTATTGTTTAAATCACTAAATGGACTAGCATATTCTGACTTAATACAGCTATACACTCCAACAAGAGCATTTAGATCCACTGAGCATTTACTTTTGTTTCTTCCTCACATGAGGTTACAAACCGGGGGACCTAGTCTTAAAACTCATTTTTACTCGTTGGCTTTTAACAAAGTATGAGAGTTAAGTTTTTATGATTGTGTTGGACTCTTGTCTGTTTTACAGTGGTGTAAAAAAGTGTTGGCCCCCTTCCTGATTATCAATTTTTTAAAGTTTGTTACACTTTAATATTTCAGGTCATCAAACAAATTTAAATATTAATCAAAGATAACACAAGATGCAGTTTATTATATCGCAAATATTGCGATTGCGATGCGATTTTCGATTTTTGCGTTCAATACATAAAAAGTCAAGTGCATAAAACAAAAATTATGAATAATATATGTTGTTACTTTTACGACACAGAGGGTTAAAAAAACTAGAGGTCGACCGATTTTGGTTTTTACCGATACCGATAGCTAGGTTGGACCACACTGGCCGATACCGATTAATTAACCGATAGTTTTGAAAATGGATACTGAAAGGAAACTAAAATAGTGCTCTACTAGTTTTTAAAAAAGTACAAAACCATACTTTGTAAATTAATAAAAATATTAATATGAATTATATATTGATCATTAAAGTTATTTTATAGTTCATTAATGTTAAGAAAATAAATCTTTACATTTTAACAATATGTAAAATAGCAATTTCTATGCTTTTTGTTTACATTTATAATCTCTGTATGTCAGTACTGCCATCTTAAAATTAAGGTTCAATTTAATTAGATTTTATATTAAATTTAATTCGTGCAGAATTCACTTTATTTTTTTATATATAAGCAGGCTACTTTTTAAAACAATAGACAGTAACATATGACAGTGGCTGCTTTAACAGGCTTCAATGAATGCACAGATCTATTTCGATATATCAGATGTTTTGTCCTGCTCTTTAAACTAGTTTCATATAAAAGTATTAGAAAATGCAAGTGCATTTAACCGCATCTGCAATTGAGCTTTTTAGGATGAACAAACACAAAGAGAAAGTGAAAGTCTGTCAGTGCGTGAGTTTTGTGCATCTAATAGTACTAGTACTGCATTACAACCGGCAGAAATGAAGGCATATCTAAAGTAAAACACTGCGGGTGGATGCACACACTGTCAAACAATCCGCACATGTCTCATAGTGCAAACTCTGTGCAATGAAGCCCGCCGCGTCTCTAGCAAGCACACGTGCCATATGCGGGAAAAAACACAAGCTCGTTGAAAAGAGGATTGCGATGCATCGGAGAATCCATTTTTCACTCACCCTTAATAAAACTGTGCAAAAGTGCAGCGCTTCGTTGTGCGGACAACTGGCAGCGCAGGTATCACACACACACAGGATGCGTCGCGTTTAGTTCAAGGGGAAGTCTAAAGGGGAAGTTTATTTAATCACCAAACCGGCAAATGTTTACTTAAAGAATTATCAAAAAAGCGGCAAAGATTAGTTTAAAGAGATCAAACGAAACGAGAAAGGGTGATATATATTGTTGTAGCCATTTAAGAATTTTTTTCTGTTTGACATTGTTTAAATATTATTTGTTTATTACGAAAGAAGTTTTTCCTTGTCTCTCTATAAATTTGTTGCATTTTATTCCCTATAGGAGACAAAAATGGTACAGAAACATTAAGATCAGTCTGTGTATAGATATATGTAGATCCGAGACTCTGTCATTAAATTTCCTAGATTTTTTTTTTTTATTATTAATTGTATAATGGCCAGCCTAATCTCTGTAGGGTACTGTAACGTTCCCAGTTACTTTGCACTGGTCAAGCTACGAGAATTTAAAAGGGGGGAATCATCTTCTTTGCAAATATCAAACTGGTCTTATGTGAAAGAGTTAAATTGCCAAATAAATACATTCAAACACAACATTGATGTATCTTTCTGCATGTTTTCAATCAATACATTGGTCAGACACAACTCTTCAAATAGTGCAAAACACCTACATTCAAATACAATTACACAAATTTACCGTGCATATAAGTACATGTGTGAGAAGAATGGATATGGTCTACAGAGTCCAAAACAGGTTGAGATCATAGACAGTCCTTGAAGCGAAAGTAACCAATCCTATCTGTATATGAGAAAATGACAAGCTGATGTCCTAAACTTGAATGTCCAGTCTGCACCAAGGACCCTCAGATATATGCCAAATAATTGGCTTCAGCAGTACAATTGTCCATCGGTGGTAGTCACAGTATTTGAGCAACTTTATTAATTAACCATCCTCTACAAGAGAGAACACAGAATAACTAATTAAACTCAATTAAGAAAAAACACAGTAAGAACAAACAGAACCTATCACTTACTCTACTACTTCCTGTTTTAGCTAGTACAGATTGAGCTACACGTTTCCCTCTAGTGGCAAGTATGAACATGTCAAACAGAAGACTCTGACAAAACCTGTGACAGACAGTGACTGTTACAGTACTGGCTGAGAAGGATCAGGTTTGGACACCCTGGTATAGGCTCTAGAATACATGCTTTACATATCTACATGTTTTGATGTTAATTGTTTTGTGCCACTAAACTGGGGTTAACTTTTATTCCTTTTTTTCCACCTTAGACCTAACAGTGCTGAAAGAGGAGAGAGAAGATCTGAATGAATCTGAAGAGAAAGATCAGGTTTTTTGTTCCTTACAGACTGAAAAGACTTCTAAACAAAAAAGAGCTCAAACTACAGGAACTAGGAGTTATTTTTCTTGTGTTCAGTGTGGAAAAAATTTCACTCAAAAAGGAAGCCTTAAAACGCATATGAGTATTCACACTGGAGAGAAGCCGTACACTTGCCAACAGTGTGGAAAGAGTTTCATCCTAAAAGGACACCTTAACAGACACATGATGATTCACATTGGAGAGAAGCCTCTTACCTGCCAACAGTGTGGAAAGAGTTTCATTCTAAAAGGATGCCTTAACAGACACATAAGACTTCACACTGGAGAGAAGCCTTACACATCCAAACAGTGTGAAAAGAGTTTCACTCTAAGTGGAAACCTTGAAGTTCACCAGAAAATTCACACCATGGAGAGCCCTTTTACCTGCCAACAGTGTGGAAAGATTTTCACTTCAAAAGGATGCCTTAACAGACACATGATAATTCACACTGGAGAGAAGCCTTACACATGCTCTCAATGTGGAAAGAGTTTCGCTCAAAGTGGAAACCTTAAAGTCCACCAGAAAACTCACACCATGGAGAGCCCTTTTACCTGCCAGTGGTGTGAAAAAAGTTTCAATGAAAAAGGAAGCCTTAACAGACACATGATGATTCACACTGGAGAGAAGCCTTACTCATGCAAACTGTGTGGAAAGAGTTTCAATGAAAAAGGAGCCCTTAAAAGGCACATGTTTGTTCATACTGGAGAGAAGCCTCACACATGCAAACAGTGTGGGAAAAGTTTTAGTCTAAAAGGAAGCCTTGAAAGGCACATGAAAATTCATAATAGAGAGAAGCCCAACAGATCCCCTTAGTGTAGAGTGAATTTAAAACAAAATGTATAGAATGGAACTTTCTCATTCAAATGTAAAGCATTATGTTTTGTCCATAGTACACTTTAAGCTCAGTCCAACACAATACAGCTTGTTGACACGGTAATGCATAAAAGAGTAAGGAATAATATGGATGTGTTTGCTCTGTTTACAATGTAAAAACTTCACATTTGTATCATGAATTGAAAAGAGATCTCACAGAAGGTGCAGATTTTGGTTGAAGCACATTAAAGGACATTGTTAGCATTTTTAACATCACCGTTTCGGGTTACAACTACAACCCTTGTTCCCTGAGAAAGGGAAGGAGAGACGAGGACATACAGAGGAAGGCTCCTCCCTCCGTCGTCTCCACCTTGGACTCTGTTAATCATTTTCCTCCTGGATGTCCATTCTCCTCCTCCTGTTGTTCCATCAGTGCAAGAATGCGCCTTCCAGAAGGGGGATGATATGCCAGGAATATGGACCTATTTTTGTTTCTGTGTGCCCTTTTTTGGTTGCGTTCCTTTCCTTTAGTCCAGTTAGTCATTCTGTGCACCCGTGTTCCCCAGTTACCCCATATATTAAAATCAAAGTCTGTGCATTCTGTCTCTGTTGGGTCTCTATCGTAAAATACGTCTGTCTTCCCTATTTCCTTGTGTGGCTTACCCTGTGTCTTTGAACTTTAATAAACTCTGTTCCTTTGATCTACGTTTCTGTCGTTCCTCCCAGCACAGTATCGTGACATCAGTGTGTTCAAGTATTGGAGCAATTTTATTAATCACTGTCACACCCCCTGTCAGTAGTGATAATGGACTACCGCCTGTCATGAAATGATTGATGGCTTTGACCTTTTGACCTTTCCTCTCCCCCACACCCCTTTCCCACGGTGCCCACCCACGTAGAGCATGACCTTGTGTTTGATCTTGACCTTGTGAACTCTACTGACCTTGTTTTGCTGGATTGAGCAGGTGCGATGTCAACGGATGATAGGTTTATGGGTTGTTGAGAGAATTTACGAGACGCTTACCAGGTGCGGGATTAACTTCTGACAGGTTTATGGTTGTTGCAGCAAATTTACGATACACTTACCAGGTGCGGGATTAACTTCTGAGGGTTTTATGGGTTGTTGCGTGACCATCCGGTGTTTGATGTCATCCGGTTAGAGAATTATAGCCTGTTTGCGTGACCATCCGGTGTTGTTCATCATTAGGGTGAAGGAAATACAGTAGCTGCGCGTGACCGTCCGGTGTCGGGGGAGGAATGAAGCTTTGAAGAATGTTTCGGCGATTTTACGGTCTAGCCCCACATCCGTGTTGTATCGCAGGGTGTCAGGTTGCGTTCAGCAAAGATAAATAGGGCTTCCCCATCATATCTGCGGATCATCTGAGCTTTGAAATACATAGACATGGACGCGATACACTCACCTAAAACTCCTGAGAGGGAATGGGACAAAGAGGCGATGGAAGACCTGACTAGGGCCCCGAGAAAACCGTACAACAACAACAATTATAAAATGAGTACCAATTATAAAGTATAAATATATATATTTAAAATAATAAAATGATGATAAAAATAATAGTAATAATACTACAAATGAAATTCCTATCATTTAATCATTAAATCCCTCACCTTTTTACAGTCTAGGGTGAAAAATAAAAGTCTGCGTGCGTGAGGCTCTCATAGGCTCTCCTCAGCATTGCTCTCATTGCAGATCTCCCCGTGCGTGCTTCATGAGCTCGCGTTACACAACAGACCATTTGAACTTCTTATATGTAAAAGTGACCATACATGTATTGGCTGTATATAAAATACAGCTCTATTTGAGCTGGTCGTCTGTGTCTCACACCCATTCATGTCATTTTTGCAGAGGATCCAAATTACTTCTCACAGTAGCTACATCTGTTTGAAGAAATCTGTGGATCGGATTACTGTGTGAAAGAGAGGGTTTGCAAACATTTTAAAAGTAAACACTTTTTTTTCATAGTTACTTTTAATAAACATAATGCAACTTATTCCTCTTGGCTTGCGCTTATATTTTAGCTGAACCATAATTTATTTCACATCAAACACAAAGTTTCTTATTTTATCCATAACCGCACGATGAAATATATCAACAAAGTCTTTAATGTTTTAAAAATATAAATGATAACACTTGGGCCCAACAGTATAGCTTAATCATGTACAAAAACACACATCCAGTCCTCCAAGTCGTATTCTCTTCTATATAAAAGAAATGAATATAAACGATGTGATCACACGTGATATAAAACAAAGAAAAACATTTACACTAGTTTTTAGGTAGCGGTAAGTATTGTGATGGGGACCCAGCAACGGCAAAATAAGTACAGGGAAAAATGTCTTTAAACAGACCAAACCATAAGGATTATGCCTGGACATGTCAGCGGGCCTGGACATGTCAATTTGAAACTGTATAAATCCCTTAACCCACCCAATCACAGTAAACTTTCTCCATTTCTGTATTTTTTTAATAAATATTATTTACTATATTTTTATAAAGCTTTTGTACTGTACAAAGTGAACACCTACCCATCACACAAAAAGTTCAACACACTTCCATTTGTAATTAAATATTGTAAGTCATTTAAATTATTATAGTAGGACTCAAGACATTTCATCATAAATCACATTTATGTTGTTATATCAATGTAATGTCCAAATCAGTAAACAAATGTGTGATATAAACATTTCAACCTAAAAAGTGATTCAAGCAAAAGACAAAATAAAAACATGAAAATTATTCTCACAAAAATGTTTGCTTTCTCAAAACACAAACATGTACGATCACGGTTGCGTGCGTATAATTGTAGCGCAATTTGTGCTGAATAAAGTATAATCATAAACATAAATATGTTTTAAGGTGCTGGAAACACACAAATGTCAGGGTAGGACAAAACATCAGTAGAGTTACCAAAGCCCCTCAGACCCCAGAGGGGTAATACATATATAATTATACAAGGCATCAAAGTAACAAACATGTCACTATAGCAAAACAAATCATACATCTTAAACATGTATTCAACATTTAAGTTTATTGAACACATAGCTCACTTTTTTAAAGATGATCTTCATGTTTATAAAAATAACCTTTACAATACTTTTAGACAATCATAAATATAAAACATAGTAACAAACGTTACTAGAGCAAAACAAATCATTATACAACGTTCATTTTATATTTTTAAGTTTATTGAAGTTATAAAACATCAAAGTAACAAACATGTAACTAAAGCTAAACAAATAATTCATTGTACATCTCAAACAAGTTTTCAACATTTAAGTTTATTGAAATTATAAAACATTTGATTCACTTATTTTAAGACGATCTCCATGTTTATTAAAATTAACATTCACAATATTTTCAGGTGATCATAAATATAAAACATTGAAACAAACATGTTACTACAGCTAAACAAATCATTCACCGTACATCTTAAACATCTTAAACAGGTATTCATCATTTTATTTAGGTTTTTGAACTTATAAAACACATCGTGCACTTCTTTTAAAGATGACAAAAAACATCTCCATGGCTTTTATAAAATTTATAAAAATCATAAAAATGGCTTACATTATGTTCTTCGAACACTGAAATCCATTCTGTGAATGTAATATTTGCAAAAATGTTTCAGTTGGAATATAAATAAAACTCTTTGGTCCTCCCAGGGATAAACTCCAATGTGAAACTGATGCTCCAGGCCCCTCAAACAGACTGATAAGTGATGGTGATGAGTAAACCAGATGTTCTCCTTGAAAAGGAGTTTCCCTACACATAATGTCCGGTGGTTCTTGCTTAAATTTCAACTATAGAATATTTTGTATTAGATTTATTTCACACCATTCGCTTTAGATTCCTAAAGTTTCTTATTTTAATCATAACCATCAATGTCTATTCCCCTCACACACACTCCTTTTTGAGTTGTATCTTTTAGAAAATGTAATGGTTATTTTCAAAACAGGATCGTCACTTCCTGTTTGTCCTAGCGTGTACCTTGAGTTGAAGCTCCGTCGAGTCAAATTACAATTTTCTATTTTTAAACCTAAAAACAATTCTATACACCATCATTTTTGTTTTTCATAACATGTGAATATACCCGTCGTGTGGTACAACAAAAACAATTGGAACGCCTTGTTATCACTGGTTTTTATTTTTGTTTTCCCGAGTCTGCTACTAAGCTAGCTTATAACCGTTTAGCTTTGCCAGCATGGTCGCGGCTAATCTTGCATACATTTGTTTATTCTCTATTCACAAACACTTTAACTGCTTACTCACTGTTACTTGCTTTAATGGCGAATTTGTGTCTACCTTTGAGTGCAGGTGAAGACACGTTCGAGCTGCACTCGGTTCTGATGGAGCTGGAGGCAGTGGAGAAGCAGATCCAGGAGCTTCAGGCGAGACAGATTGAGCTGCGAATCCGAAAGGATTTACTCAAATCTGTCCGGGTAAGTGTACAGCTCGATCCTAACACTCCCATAACCTCTACTCCGTGTGATTCTCTGCCCAGATCCGCCGCACCCAGGACGCGATCCTCCCAGATGTCGTTCACTCCGGCGTCGGGACACCACGGACCCTGGGTGCAGCAGCAGAGGAAAGTGCGAGCCAGACCCCGAGCCAGGACCTCTCCCCCTCCGCCGCCCCCGGTCTTCGAGATCTCCACCCGGAACCGCTTCGCTCCCCTCCGCGAGACGGAACGCGACGCTGTGATCGTCGGAGACTCCATCGTCCGGTACGTTCGTGCTAACTTAGCTAACGGTAAAGTGCACACTCGTTGTCTCTAGGGCTGTGCGATTAATTGAAATCGTATCGAAATCGCGATGTGAACATGCACGATTTCTAAATCGCCTTACAGCGCGATTTTTTGCACGCACTCGACTGATACTTTTCCCGCTGCATGCTATTTGAACCGATCACAACACAGCGTGCCTAAACAGAGAGCAAGAACATGCCAACGTTCATGCTTGAAACCAGAAATGGTCATGCTGGTTTTCTTAGCAGAAAGCAGCTAGACTCTGCCAGTGTTCTAATTGTTTTTATGTGGGACACTGTGGTCTGGGTTGTTGTTTTATCAAACACACGCACGCACATACGCACACACATACTTACTTTTTGCCATAGGTCTGTTCTAAAGACATTTTGTTCTACCTTTACTAGGCAGGGCTCGAAATTGTGAACGTTTTGGTCGCATATGCTCCCAAAATTTAATCTGCGTGACATGAAATTATATTTGGGACCATTCGTGCGAGAAACTGTTGTTGTCCGACTTGGTTTCATTTCTTTACAAAACTTTCGCTACCATAACTACTGCACAGACTGCTGTGAGCTGATACAGTGACAGGTTCGCCATTCTCTCTTTCGATTGTGAAAAATAAAAGGTCTCAACAAACCGCTTTTGAAGAAATATAATATATTTCGTGCTATAGCGTACATTCTGTCAGATACAATTCTGGCGCCTCCGTGTCCATATACGTTACTGTACAACACGGCATTCATCCACATCAGATGATAACTCAGCAGCAGAGTTCCACTCACACAGGGGCGTAATTTTCACTGGGGACATGCTTTTCAAAATCCTGTTTGTGTCTTCTCATATTTCAAATGGTTTTGTTATAATAATCTCTTTTATTGTAGAATGCACGCTCAGCGCCTTTGAGAGTCTCGCAAGATCGTTAAAACGAAACCAAAACTAAGGCGCGGACGCGCATTTAAAAGCAATTTTAATATCCCGCGTTCACAGAGTGACTCCTCAATGCGCGCAAATTAGGCTACATAAAATATCTAGGTAGTTATTAGTATGTGGGCTATAAAAATATATTGTGCAGTTGTCTATAGTTCTATATCATGCTTGAAAAATTCGGTCTCTATTTGCACTTTGAATATTGAAAGAGTAGCCTACTTTGATCATGTGCTTGTAAAACATCTGCAGTCAGAATCAGCCATTAAGAATCAAGATCAGTGCATTACTAAAAAGAAATTGGGTGCGCCTAAATTTTTTTTGGTGCTCCTAACTTTTTTCACCTGCTAGATGATTTTTTTTCCCGCCTTCTGTTTTAGAGACATGTTACAGTTCTTTGATAAAGATCTAATTGTTTTTCTTAAAAAAAAGTTTTAGATTCACACTGTAAAACATGTCTGTGTCAAAATCGTGATTAAAATCGAAATCGCAATACTGTTCAAGAAAATCGTGATAGGTTTCTTTTGTCCATATCGCACAGCCCTAGTTGTCTCCCAGATGCTCGCATTCTTGATGTCTCTTCACAGATACCTGCCATCCTGAAGGACGATGTGAGCGTCGGTGCGATCGTCCTGCATGCTGGGGTGAACGACGTCAAAGTGCGGCAGACGGAGGTCCTGAAGAGGGATTTCGCGAGCCTGATCGAGACGGTATGCAGCACAGCGCCCGCGACGAGAATCATCGTGTCAGGACCGCTTCCCACGTATCGACGTGGACACGAAAGGTTCAGTAGACATTTTGCTCTAAATGAATGGTTGTTGTCATGGTGTAAGAACACAAACTGCTCTTTGTTAATAATTGGAATCTTTTCTGGGAGCACCCTAGGCTTTACCGCGCTGATGGCCTGCACCCCAGCAGAGTCGGAGCAGAACTCCTGTCGGACAACATCTCCAGGACGCTGCGCTCCATTTGACTAGTAAGCAATTCTTCAAATAGTTGCGTTGATGGCTTTTTTTATGCACATTTAAACGATAGTATAGGTGCTGTCCAACCTATAAAGACTGTGTCTGTTCCTCGAATAGTGAGGTCAAAACAAAAATTTAATGCAGGATCTAGAACAAATCTAATCTTGATTAGACCAAAAAAATGCACAATAAATGAACAAAATCAATTTTTAAAGCTTGGGCTCCTAAACATTAGACCACTCGCACCCAAAGCACTTATTGTAAATGAAATAACCACAGATAACAGTTTTGATGTACTCTGCTTGACTGAAACTTGGCTAAAACCAAACGATTATATTGGTCTTAATGAGTCTACTCCACCAAACTACTGTTATAAGCATGAACCCCGTCAGATTGGTCGTGGCGGTGGTGTAGCAACAATTTATAGTGACATTTTCAATGTTACTCAGAAAACAGGTTACAGGTTTAATTCATTTGAAGTACTCCTACTTAATGTTACTCTGTCGGATATGCAAAATAAATCTCTCCGATCTCTTGCTCTGGCTACTGTGTATAGACCTCCAGGGCCGTATACAGATTTCCTAAAAGAATTTGTAGATTTCCTGTCTGACCTATTGGTTAATTTTGATAAAGCATTAGTTGTTGGAGATTTTAACATCAATGTTGATAATACAAATGATGCGTTAGGACTTGCGTTTACTGACCTGTTAAACTCTTTTGGAGTCAAACAAAACGTCACTGGGCCCACTCATCGTTTTAATCATACACTAGATCTAATTATATCGCACAGACTTGATCTTACTGATATAGATATCGTACCTCAAAGCGACAATGTTACTGATCATTTCCTCGTATCGTGCATGCTGCGTATCACTGATGTTAACTATATGGCTCCGCGTTATCGTCTGGGCAGAACTATTGTTCTTGCTACCAAAGATAGATTCAAAAATAACCTGCCTGATTTATCTCAACTGCTCCGTGCACCCATAAATAAACATGAACTAGACAAAATGATTAGTAACATAGGCACTATCTTCTCTAACACATTAGAAGCTGTTGCCCCAATCAAGCTAAAAAAGGTTATAGAAAAACGTACTGCGCCGTGGTACAACAGTAATACCCATTCTCTCAAAAAAGAAACTCGTAATCTTGAGCGTAAATGGAGAAAAACTAACTTAGAAGTTTTTAAAATTGCATGGAAAAACAGTATGTCCAGCTATAGACGGGCTTTAAAAGCTGCTAAAGCCGAGTATATCCACCAACTCATAGAAAAAAACCAAAACAATCCAAGGTTTTTATTTAGCACAGTGGCTAGATTAACAAATAACCAAACACCTCCTGACCTGAATATTCCTGCACAGTTTAATAGTAATGTCTTTATGAATTTCTTTACTGATAAAATAGACAACATTAGAAATACAATAACTAATATAGATAATACAGCAACTGATACTTCAACATTAGTCATTACACCCAAAGAAAAACTTCAGTGCTTTACAACTATAGAAAAGAAAGATTTAAATAAATTTATCATCACATCTAAACCAACAACATGCCTATTAGATCCTGTACCCACTAAATTACTAAAAGAGTTGTTACCTGTTGCAGAAGTACCGCTTCTTAATATTGTTAACTCATCGTTATCTTTAGGTCATGTCCCAAAACCATTCAAACTAGCGGTTATTAACCCTCTTATTAAGAAACCACAGCTAGACCCTAGTGAACTGGCAAATTACAGACCCATTTCTAATCTTCCATTTATGTCTAAAATTCTAGAAAAAGTTGTGTCTGCTCAATTGTGCTCCTTCTTGCAAAATAATAATATATTTGAAGAATTTCAGTCAGGTTTCAGGCCCCATCATAGCACAGGAACTGCACTTGTAAAAATCACAAACGACTTGCTACTTGCGTCAGATCAAGGCTGCGTCTCATTGCTAGTTTTACTTGATCTTAGTGCTGCGTTCGACACTATAGATCATGAAATACTCATAGATCAATTACAAAACTAAACAGGTATTCAAGGGCAGGCTTTAGGATGGTTCAGATCATACCTGTCCGATCGCTACCACTTTGTTTATTTAAACGGGGAGTCATCGCAGCTAACACCAGTAAAGTATGGAGTGCCACAAGGATCTGTCCTAGGTCCCCTACTATTTTCAATTTACATGTTACCCCTCGGTAATATTATTAGGAAATATGGGATTAGTTTCCATTGTTATGCTGATGATACTCAACTATATATTTCAACAAGACCAGATGAAACCTCTAACTTAGCAAAGTTAACAGAGTGTGTTAAAAATGTGAAAGACTGGATGACCAATAATTTTCTACTGTTGAATTCAGATAAGACTGAGATATTACTTATTGGACCAAAAAACAGTACACAAAATCTCTTAAACTGCAACCTGCAACTAGATGGATGTACTGTTATTTCCTCTACAGTCAAAAATCTGGGTGTTATATTAGACAGCAACCTGTCTTTTGAAAATCATATTTCCTATGTTACAAAAACAGCATTCTTTCATCTTAGAAACATTGCTAAGCTACGGAACATGTTACCTGTTTCTGATGCAGAAAAGTTAGTTCATGCATTCATGACGTCTAGACTGGACTATTGTAATGCACTACTAGGTGGTTGTCCTGCTTCTTCAATAAATAAGCTACAGGTAGTCCAAAATGCAGCTGCTAGAGTCCTTACCAGGTCAAGAAAATATGATCATATTAACCCAATTTTACGGTCTCTGCACTGGCTACCTATAAGGTTCCGTATCACTTACAAAATCTTACTTCTTACCTATAAGGCCCTTAATGGTTTAGCTCCTGCATACCTAACTAGTCTCCTACTACGCTACAATCCCTCACGCTCCCTAAGGTCGCAAAACTCTGGACTTTTGGTAGTACCTAGGATAGCAAAGTCCACTAAAGGAGGGAGAGCCTTTTCTCATCTGGCTCCCAAACTCTGGAATAGCCTTCCTGATAACGTTCGGGGTTCAGACACACTTTCTATGTTTAAATCTAGATTAAAGACTCATCTCTTTAGCCAAGCATTCACATAATGTATCTCATAACGTTGTAATTTCAGTTACATCTGATCAAATGCACATTAATATTCTTCAGCTTGGGCTAAACCATCATTTTTGTTTGGTCGGAAGTTGGAACAGCAGCTACGCTAATTATTTCTTGGTTTCTCTGTCTCTGCCACGGGATTTCCATCCCGTGGTAACTAGGGTTTACACAAGATTCAGCCCGGATTCAGAAGAAGAGATGATGCCAACCCCTCAGAGGACCGCAGATGATGCCAGCCTTGAAACAACATACAGCACTACATAATTTTCCTACAAGTTGATTACAGCACATAACCATTGCAATTAGTGTTCATCATCTGTTTGATTACACAGTTACTGATTTAATATTTATATCATACGTACATCGACTCAACATACAGTATTCACCACTAATAAGCTACTAAATATATTGTAGTTGCCTAAAACTTTTGTACAGCTGCTCTGCAACAATTTGTATTGTAAAAAGCGCTATACAAATAAACTTGAATTGAATTGAATTGAATATCTACATGTTTTGATATTAAATGTTTTGTGCCATTAAACTGGGGTTAACTTTTATTTCTTTGTTTTTCCACTTTAGACCTAACAGCGCTGAAAGAGGAGAGAGAAGATCTAAATGAAACTGAAGAGAATGTTCAGTTTGAGAATCTTCATGATTTTGTATCTGGAGAAAAATCTTTTTGTTCTTTAGAGTCTGAAAAAACTTCTAAACAAAAAAGAACTCAAACTACAGGAACTATGAGTTATTTTTCTTGCGTTCAGTATGAAAACAGTTTCTCTCAAAAAGGAAGAATTCACACTGGAGAGAAGCCTTACACCTGCCAACAGTGTGGAAAGAGTTTCACTCTAAAAGGACACCTTAACAGACACATGAAAGTTCACACTGGAGAGAAGCCTTACAGATGCAAACAGTGTGGAAAGAGTTTTGCTGAAGGTGGAAACCTTAAAATCCACCAGAAAATCCACACAATGGAGAACCCTTCTACATGCCAACAGTGTGGAAAGAGTTTTAATCAAAAAGAAAGCCTTAACAGACACATGAGAGTCCACACAGGAGAGAAGCCTTACTCATGCAAACTGTGTGGAAAAAGTTTCAGTGAAAAAGGAACCCTTAACAAGCACATGAGAGTTCATACTGGAGAGAAGCCTTACACATGCTCTCAGTGTGGAAACTGTTTTAGTCTAAAAGGAAGCCTTGACAGGCACATGAAAATTCATAATAGAGAGTAGCCTAACAGATCCCCTTAGTGTAGAAAGAGTTTCAAACAAAATGTATATAATGGAACATTCTATTTCACATCTTAAAGCATTATGTTTTGTCCATAGTACACTTTAAGCAAAGTCAACACAATATAGCTAGTTGACACTGTAATGCATAAAAGAGCAAGTAATAATTAGGAATATGGACAATGCGTTTGCTCTGTCTACAATGTAAGAACTTCACATTTGTATATCATGAATTGAAAAGAGATCTCACAGGAAGTGCAGTTTTTTGGTTGAAACACAATAAAGGACATTGTTAGCATTTTTAACATAACTGTTTCGGGTTACAACTACAACCCTTGTTCCCTGAGAAAGAGAAGGAGACACAAGGACTAGGGGTGGCACGGTACATGAAAAACAACCGAACCGTTCGGTTCGCTTGTCTCGGTTCGGTGCGTGTGTGCACCGCACGGTTCAACGGTTCAACGCATGCGCAATGTAGCCTCGTGAGTGTCCTTTTTGCGCGAAATAAGAGGTGTGTGTAGACATACACACAGTAAAAGTGGAGTGCTGCAGGTTACGTCACGTGTAGAAATGGCAAGTGGGAGAGATAAGGAAGGCTGCCCGGAGTTGGAAGATGCGCTAGGTATGATACGCTGTTCATCCAACTTGGCTGTGCTTTCAATTTTATTAAAGGAAAGGATGAAGCTGATTGGTTGGTTCATGTCACATGGTCTGCGGTGAGCTTGCGGAATTTTGAAAAGTTGAGATGTTTTTATCTCGATGCGGCACGTACGCGCCTGAAAAAACGAGCATACCACGCGACGCGTCAACATTTGAAATAACAAACTTGAGTGCGCAAAAGATGCTTCATGTGAACGGCCCCTTAGCCAGGTCAGGTGTGTGGGAACATTTTGGATTTCATCTTTATTTGTCAGTTCATCTGAGAAGACATCACGCCAGTGTGTTGGTAGACATGCAAGTTACAGTTTTTCTCAATTGCTTAAACACATTTCTTGAAATTATGCCTCTTATTTGCGAAACTCTAAACACAAATCCACAACTCCTAACTCATTTCCCCAAACTTCCTATATTGAGGTCAAAATTAAGCTCTCTACTCAAAACAATTCAATCTTGCTGAAAAACCAAACTTTGCTTTCAGACATGACACACAAATCCTCAAAAACAAACACACTACAACACAGTTTTACACACTGATGAGATAAATTTAAAACAATACTACAAAAACAATACAAATAAAAAACTTTTCACATGATGAACACAACAAATCTATTCCTTTGCAAGTGTTTTATTCCTTAATTTAATGTACTGTACAGTACAAAACAGCAAAAAACAACAAAATAATTATTCGGCCCAGCATCCTGTCTTTGGTTTAGAACAGGCCAAAGAACCTCTTCAGCATCACAGGCTAAATTAGCCCTGGCCAGGCAGCAGGGGTCAAATCCTCTTGCATGCCTGATCCAACCCTGGCACTCATCAACTAAAATATATGAGACTGCTTGTCTTCTTGCCCTTGCTCTTCCTCTGTCTCTTCCATGCTGTTGTCGTCATCGTCCTCCTTCTCCTCCTCCTCTTCCTCTTTCACCTCCTACTCTTCCTCTTCAAAATTACACATTACTGTATGTGGGATATTGATTGAAAAAGACTGGATAGGATTCACAGTTACACTTGTACTAGTGGTCTGACAAAAAAAATAAATAAATAAATAAAAGCACACAACGTCATTGTGAAACAGAAAAAAAAAAGAACAAGCACAAAGGTGAAAAGAAAAATAAGAAAGTCCACTGTCAGAATTTGTAACTCCGGTGTTGTCCTCTGTCTATATGCTTTCCAATGGAAGGTTCATGAGATGTACCTTTGATCTATTTCAGAGAACTGCTTTATCATTGGTTGATCTATATTATCTTCATTAGTGAAAGTCAAGATTCACTTGAATAATTCATGGCAAATTTACAAAAAGTCTAATAGAAATGTGTAGAATATATGATTGACAGTTTAGGACAACTAGATCAAAAATTTTGCATTTAGGTAATGATTTATACGATTAGCTAATGACTTGATGTTTTGAGGGGGAAGACTATTGCACAGAGAACTACAGTATATAATACATTTTGAGCAACATGACAATAGCAACTGAAACTGCACAAATGTATATTTCATTTCTGATCTGAGAAATGCACCAAAGTGACTGAGAAAAACTTTTTTCCTTTTATCTCCATCGAAGGTTCTGATTGGTGTGTGCTAAATTTTGACTCCTAGTGTTTCCAGTTGGGTAATTGTGTGCTAATTGAGCTCAAACTTCGCAGACTTGAGTGAACAATATTGAATGCTTGTGCTTTCTAAATGACCACATGGTGTAAGCACTGAGAAATGCAGGGATTTGTGTGTAGAGTTTTGAAGTAACAGTTCACCAAATATAACTCATGTGTCAAAGCAGGGAATAGTGTTTATAGTTTAGGGAAATGGGTGTGCTTTTTCAAAAATGGCGTTATAGTTTTGAAATTTTAGTTCAAAAGACTGGTTATAGTGTTTTAGCAATTGAGAATTCTTCAGTTCAGTCTTTATGTGCTATAAAGGTAGCCTGGGTTTCCCCATCCTGCCTTGCGCAGCGCGATTTTATTCACGCGCCTAGTCTGTCATGACAAATCATGACGAAGTCATAACGTGGTCTGGCGTTAGCCAGGCTACTAAAAAGGCACACAAATTCCTGTAGAGATACACATTGTCCTGTTTTTGTCAAACAAATGAAAAGCATGTCATCAATGTCTTCTCTCTTGCTGTATCAAATCTCCCCTAGCTTTCCTCAGAGATGGTCTCAATAATGTCAAGTCCAGTTCAGTTTGTGCATGATTAGGCTACATGATATAACTTTTTTTTTTTAATAATGTATCCTAAATTGTGGATAATCAAGCTACATTTCATATGCCAAAGTAAACTTCTGGAGTGTTAAATATTAAAATGAAAAATAAAAACAAGAACCGTACAGAACCGAAAACCGTGACCCTAAAACCGCAATACGAACCGAACCGTGGGTTTTGTGAACCGTGCCACCCCTAACAAGGACATACAGAGACAGGCTCCTCCCAGGATCCATTCTTCTCCTTCTGTTTTTCCATCAGAGCAAGGATGCGCCTTCCAGAAGGGGGATGATATGCCAGGAATATGGACCTGTTTCTGTTTCTGTGTGCCCTTTTTTGGTCCTGTTCCTTTTCTTTAGTCCAGTTTGTCATTCTGTGCACCTGTGTTCCCAGTTACCCCTTATATTAAAATCAAAGTCTGTGCATTCTGTCTCTGTTGGGTCTCTATCGTCCAATATGTGTGTCTTCCCTGTTCAAGTATTGGAGCAATTTAACATTTTATTAAGCACTGTCACCCTGTCTATAACATCTCCGCAATTTACCCTGACTCCGATGCTGGATGGCGTTTGTCCCGATGGAGCCGGAGTGTGTGCTGTCCCTGGCTGTCGGTGGGGATCGCCTGGGGAGGTGCGGAGGGGTGACGGGACTGGTCCGTCCATGGAGACGCGGCGCTGGCTAATGAATCAACAGGTGAACTTGGGCAGCGGCTGAAGTTACCAATTTTGGACAAAGTGGAAAATGCAGAGCTGTGCTGTCTAGCAGGAGTAAAGGCAGTGGCAGTACAGGTCCTTTAAAAAAATTAGCATATTGTGATAAAGTTCATTATTTTCTGTAATGTACTGATAAACATTAGACTTTAACATATTTTAGATTCATTAAACACAACTGAAGTAGTTTAAGCCTTTTATTGTTTTAATATTGATGATTTTAGCATATAGCTTATGAAAACCCAAAATTCTTATCTCAAAAAATTTGCATATCATGAAAAGGTTCTCTAAACGAGCTATTAACCTAATCATCTGAATCAACTAATTAACTCTAAACACCTGCGAAAGATTCCTGAGGCTTTTGAAAAATCCCAGCCTGGTTCATTACTCAAAACCGCAATCATGGGTAAGACTGCCGACCTGACTGCTGTCCAGAAGGCCATCATTGACACCCTCAAGCAAGAGGGTAAGACACAGAAAGAAATTTCTGAATGAATAGGCTGTTCCCAGAGTGCTGTATCAAGGCACCTCAGTGGGAAGTCTGTGGGAAGGAAAAAGTGTGGCAGAAAACGCTGCACAACGAGAAGACGTGACCGGACCCTGAGGAAGATTGTGGTGAAGGACCAATTCCAGACCTTGGGGGACCTGCGGAAGCAGTGAACTGAGTCTGGAGTAGAAACATCCAGAGCCACCGTGTACAGGCGTGTGCAAGAAATGGGCTACAGAGAAGCAGCACTGGACTGTTGCTCAGTGGTCCAAAGTACTTTTTTCGTATGAAAGCAAATTTTGCATGTCATTCGGAAATCAAGGTGCCAGAGTCTGGAGGAAGACTGGGGAGAGGAAAATGCCAAAATGCCTGAAGTCCAGTGTCAAGTACCCACAGTCAGTGATGGTCTGGGGTGCCATGTCACCTGCTGGTGTTGGTCCACTGTGTTTTATCAAGGGCAGGGTCAATGTAGCTAGCTATCAGGAGATTTTGAAGCACTTCATGCTTCCATCTGCTGAAAAGCTTTATGGAGATGAAGATTACATTTTTCAGCACGACCTAGCACCTGCTCACAGTGCCAAAACCACTGGTAAATGGTTCACTGACCATGGTATTACTGTGCTCAATTGGCCTGCCAACTCTCCTGACCTGAACCCCATAGAGAATCTGTGGGATATTGTGAAGAGAAAGTTGAGAGACGCAAGACCCAACACTCTGAATGAGCTTAAGGCCGCTATCGAAGCATCCTGGGCCTCCATAACACCTCAGCAGTGCCACAGGCTGATTGCCTCCATGCCACGCCGCACTGAAGCAGTCATTTCTGCACAAGGATTCCCGACCAAGTTTTGAGTGCATAACTGAACATAATTATTTGAATGTTGACTTTTTTTGTATTAAAAACACTTTTCTTTTATTGCTCGGATGAAATATGCTAATTTTTTTAAATTTTGGGGTTTTCATGAGCTGTATGCCAAAATCATCAATATTAAAACAATAAAAGGCTTGAACTACTTCAGTTGTGTGTAATGAATCTAAAATATATGAAAGTCTCATGTTTATCAGTACATTAAAGAAAATAGTGAACTTTATCACAATATGCAAATTTTTTTGAAAAGAACCTGTAGTGTTTGATCAATCTGAGATCACTTACATGGACACTGAGGTGAGTTCTATGCCTCACATTAATCCTTATATGCCAGTTACAGTTAATTGTCATTACCGTAATGGCCCGTCTGCAATAATGGACAAATGCCAACAGAGTTTTACGAGGGCTAAAAGGCATGCAATAAATTAAATGCAATATTGAAACAGAAGAAGTCAAGACTCTTTCAAACTGTGAATCATGCTAAAGTCATCTGGAACTCTGGGAATAAACTTAAAGGAATACTGGGAGGACATATAAATATAAGAAGTATATGACCAAAAATAGATCAGATACAGAATTTACTTATTGATTCCAATTTGGATTTTTTATGTATATCTGAGACTTGGTTGAATCTTAATGTTCTTTGACCTAATTAATGTACCAGGATATACTTGTTATAGGAGAGATAGGGTCAGTGGAAGGGGTGGTGTTGTTTTTATTTATATAAGGGAGCATTTTAGATGTTTACAATTTGAATTGAAGGTGAACATGGAGTGCTTGGGATTAAATGTTATTCTTTCTCCAAATATGACATTTAACATAGTAGTGCTTTATAATCCTCCATGTCATGATGCAAAGTTTTATAATGAACTGAAGAATCTTCTTTCTACTCTTGATAACTGCTGTGAATGTATGATGTCTGGTGATTTTAATATTAATTGGATGGTCAGTGTTGGGGAGTAACTAGTTACATGTAACGCCGTTACGTAATTTAATTACAAAATAAATGTAACAGTAATTCGTTAAAGTTACTTAGAAAAATGTGTAATTAAATTACAGTTAGAAGATTACAAATGGGGTTCATCTAAAAATTTTCTTTAAAAATCTGGGATATGTTGAATAATATTAATCTGTTGCTTTGCCTGTTTTTGATATGCACGATGCCTTCTGCTAAGGCCATTTATTAAAGCGGTGCTATTCTGATGCTTTTGATTGGTTTGAATTTGGGGTGCACCACGTCTGCCAATTAGGTTAATCCTCTTTGTCAGCGCGTTCATCGTCCCCTTTGTGTGTTGGAGACTAATATTTAAAACATTCATAACAAATTAGCTAGCCTGCTAGCTGCCTTTACCAGACACACTTGTATTTATGAACCCTTTCACAAAAAAATCAAATTTTTTCTCCTTGAATAAGGTTGGTAATGTCAGATCTAACTTGCGATTTTATCAGATTAACCCATTTTAATTTTGAGTGTAATTTGTAAAATCAGTGTTTAGACTACTGCGTGATTTTCAGCTGAAACGTGACTAATGATTTGAAGGATGAAAATCCGCTGCAGTTTAGTTTATTTTCGAATAATATAGATCTATTTTTCTCAAGGGCTTGAAACTTTTCTCTGTAATGATCGATGTTGACCTAACGTGCCACCTAGTGGACAAATCTCTCAATTAGTTTGTCCCATTTTGTTTTGCAAAATCGAGCTATTATCTAGTGAAGCGCCCCAGTTGGTCACTGAATCTAAGCAGTGTTTTAGATGAAATGTAACTTTATTTAAAAAAAAAAACAATACCATGGATTTTATGACACAGCTTCAATGATGGAGTCTGTTTGGATTTGGCAGTATCTATTCTAGAATCTATTCTTTCTTCTGTTAGTGAGAAATAATTATTAGCCCTGTATGGTATAATGATTTCCCTTCACACATAGTGGTAAAAAAAATTATAATAGTATGCAGATTTGTAAAAAAAAAATATTATATCAGTCAGAAGAAAAAAACGTGTTTTTACTACATTATTATAATCTAGAATTGTGTTTTCTCTTAAATATAACTAAAAATAATTATGTAGGAGCCATGTTCTCATTTAAGTTTATAAATTATCTATTATTTTAAATAGATAATTTAGATATTTAGAGAAATCTTTTTTTAAGATTTAAGTTTTTCAAGGCATTGTTACTTGTCAGTGTGTCCTGGCATAGCTATGCAAAATTTTGATTTTGTAACAACATTAAACAATTGTTTGTTATAAGGTCTGGTTTTGTGATGGCTGTACTTTAAAATTAAATTAATATAATCTTAATTCAAGTGATGAAAGATTTTGAAATTCTAACAGTAAACTACTGTAAGGTCACACCTGCTTGATATAAATGCTTGAAAATGATTTAGTTGAAAATATCCATTAGAAACTTAAAAGTAATCAAAAAGTAATCAGATGTAATCAGTTACTTTACTTTTCTAAAGTAATTGAAAAGGTACACTACTTATTACATTTTAAATAGGGTAATTTGTAATCTGTAATCTATTACATTTCCAAAGTAACCTCCCCAACACTGTGCATCAAATATAAAAAAAAAACCATGCAAGACATGTTAAGTGGTAAAAAACTATGGCAGGTTAATTATTTTCTGCAGTAAATAAGTTTCTACTTGCAAAAATGTTCAAATAGATTTTCATGTAAAACTACAAAAACTGTGATTTATATAAAGGATGAAAGGAAAATGAACAACGATTTGTGGAAATTACATTTACATTTACATTTACATTTATTCATTTAGCCGACGCTTTTATCCAAAGCGACTTACAATTGGGAATACAACAAGTGATTCATCCTAAGGAGGCAGATCAACATAGGAAGTGTTCAAAAATACCATATGTCAGGCGTTGTTAGAAGAGTGCAGGCTAGAAGGAGAAGATCAAGAAAGAGAGGAAAAACAGGCTAGAAGGGATTTTTTTTTTTATTGAGTCAGATAGTGTCGAAAAAGATGGGTTTACAGCAGTCGTTTGAAAGCTGTTAAGGAGTCTGCATTCCGGATAGGGGTGGGAAGATCATTCCACCAGGCAGGGACATTGAACGAGAATGTTCTAGACAGTGATTTAATACCTCTCTGTGGTGGTACAATGAGGCGTCTTTCACTAGAGGATCTCAGGCTTCTGGAAGGAGTGTAGATGTGTAGTAGTGAATGGAGGCATCAGTGTCTTGAATTTGATGCACGCTGTAACCGGTAGCCAGTGCAGGGATATGAAGAGAGGTGTAACATGGGCCTTTTTGGGCTCGTTGAAGACCAGTCGTGCTGCTGCATTCTGAATCATTTGTAGAGGCTTGATTGTACATGCTGGAAGACCAGCTAAAAGAGCATTGCAGTAGTCCAGCCTGGAAATGACCAGGGCCTGGACGAGGAGTTGTGTAGCATGCTCTGTTAGAAAGGGCCTGATCTTTCTGATGTTGTACAATGCAAACCTGCAAGATCGAGCGGTCTTAGCTATGTGGTCTATAAAAGTCAGTTGGTTGTCAAAGATAACACCCAGATTTCTGGCTGAAGTTGATGGGGTAATTGTTGATGAACCTAACTGGATGGAGAAGTCATGCTGTAACGATGGAGTGGCAGGAAAGATAAGGAGTTCCGTCTTTGCTAGATTGAGCTGTAGATGGTGTTCCTTCATCCATGCAGAGATATCCGCCAGGCAACCTGAGATCCGTGCAGCTACCGATGGATCGTCTGGTTTGAAAGAAAGATAGAGCTGTGTGTCATCAGCATAGCAATGGTAGGAGAAGCCATGTGCCTGTATGATGGGGCCCAGAGATGTAGTGTATATGGAGAAGAGGAGAGGTCCAAGACCTGAACCCTGAGGAACCCCAGTGACCAGTTGATGAGTTTTGGATACCTCGCCTCCCCAGGCCACTCTGAAAGACCTACCAGAGAGGTAGGATTTGAACCAGTGAAGTGAAGTCCCTGTAATACCCAGCATTGAGAGGGTGGACAGGAGGATCTGGTGATTCACAGTGTCAAAAGCTGCAGATAGGTCCAGCAAGATGAGTACCGATGATTTGGACTCAGCTTTTGCCGTCCGCAAGGCTTCAGTGACAGACAGTAGCACAGTCTCAGTTGAATGGCCGCTTCTGAACCCTGATTGGTTAGAGTCCAGTAGATTGTTCTGTGAGAGGAATAAGGATAGCTGGTTGAAAACAGCCCGTTCCAGTGTTTTTGCTATGAATGGAAGGAGGGAGACAGGTCTGTAGTTGTCTATGAGTGAAGAGTTAAGTGTAGGTTTTTTGAGCAGCGGGGTTACCCGGGCCTGCTTAAATGTAGTGGGAAAAGTGCCTGTGAGAAAAGATGTGTTGATGATGTGTGTGAGCGCCGGTAGGATTGTAGGGGAGATTGCTTGGAGAAGGTGTGAGGGGATATGATCTAAAGGACATGTCGTCGGATGGCTGGAGAGGAAAAGTTTGGTTACTTCTGCCTCTGAGCAAGGACAGAAGGAGAAGTGGGGGGTTCCAGCCGTGATTGTGGTCAATTTTAGTTCCTGTATGTGTGGAGCTGAGAACTTATTATTGATCGATGTAGTTTTGCCTGTGAAAAATGTGGCGAAATCATCAGCTGTTATAGAAGTTGTGGGAGGTGGTGGAGGGGGACAAAGCAGTGTATTAAATGTTTTGAAAAGGTTGCGTGCGTCCGGGGAATTGTTGATCCTGTTGTGGAAGTATGAAGATTTGGCTGTATGTACTTGGGTAGCGAAATATGAGAGCATAGACCGATACATACTGAGGTCGGATGGATCCTTAGATTTGTGCCATTTTCTCTCGGCTGCCCTAAGTTTGGAACGATGCTCACGAAGAACATCGGATAACCAAGGGGTTGTCGGAGCAGATCGTGCTGGCCTGGAGGAGAGAGGGCATATAGCATCTAGACAGGAGGTGAGAGTGGAGCATAAGGTGTCAGTTGCTGCATTAGTGTCCAGGGATGAGAAGTGAGTAGGAGAGGGAAGGGAGGAGGATACTAAAGAAGAAAGATGGGAGTGTGAGAGAGAGCGTAGGTTTCTTCTGAAAGTAACAGGTAGAGGGGTTGGGAGTGCACAAGTAGCAAGATGTAGGTCAAATGTAATGAAGAAGTGGTCAGAGATGTGTAGGGGTTTGACCACAATGTTGTCTGAAATACAATTTCGCATGTAAATGTGATCAAGTTGGTTGCCAGATTTATGAGTGCATGTAGTGATAACACGTTGTAGATCAAATGAAGCTAGAAGTGAATTGAAGTCAGCAGCATAGGGTTTGTGAGTTCAAATGTCTCGCCCGCACGCAAAATGGCTCAATCGAAACTCAAAAAGCAACAGCTTCGCACTTGTAATAGCTCCAGAAGGGAACGATATGAAAAAAAACAAAAGCTTCCCTTGGAGCGTACTCTCAGTTATCAATTTTAATGATTGCAATAAAAACTAGAATTTAAAGCAAAACAATCGCAGGACAAATAACAGAAGAACACTCCTTTTCTAACAGTGAATAGATGTAAATAAAACAAACTAATAACTAAATAGAACAACAGAGTACTTTAAGAAGCAGCTCAAAATTAATATTAACGAATAAGTGAATAGAAACTACAGAGTGCGTTTTAGAAGCTGCTCAAATTTAATATTAACCAATAAGTAAATAGAAACTATAGAGTGCGTTTTAGAAGCAGCTCAAATTTAATATTAACCAATAAGTAAATAGAAACTACAGAGTGCGTTTTAGAAGCTGCTCAAATTTAATATTAACCAATAAGTAAATAGAAACTACAGAGTGCGTTTTAGAAGCTGCTCAAATTTAATATTAACCAAGAAGTAAATAGAAACTACAGAGTGCGTTTTAGAAGCTGCTCAAATTTAATATTAACCAATAAGTAAATAGAAACTACAGAGTGCGTTTTAGAAGCAGCTCAAATTTAATATTAACCAATAAGTAAATAGAAACTACAGAGTGCGTTTTAGAAGCAGCTCAAATTTAATATTAACCAATAAGTAAGTAGAAACTACAGAGTGCGTTTTAGAAGCTGCTCAAATTTAATATTAACCAATAAGTGAATAGAAACTACAGAGTGCTTAAAAGAACAGCGGCTTAAAATTAATACTTAGGAATAAGTAATTAAACAGAAACAACAAAGTGCTTTTAGCAGCAACTCTAAGTAACGACCGCCTAGCGAAATAGTATTAAAGTAGACACTTACGCGCCGTCGTTCTTTCTCGTCTGAGGACTGAACTCACTTTCCCGCAGTATGGAAAGTAAGCAAACTATTTAAGCAGTATTCTCGCTAGCCACGCCTCCTAGGCTCAGTCAGCCGCAAATGTCTCGCCCGCACGCAAAATGGCTCAATCGAAACTCAAAAGCAACAGCTTCGCACTTGTAATAGCTCCAGAAGGGAACGATATGACAAAAACAAAAGCTACCCTTGGCCGTACTCTCAGTTATCAATTTTAATGATTGCAATAAAAACTAGAATTTAAAGCAAAAGAATCGCAGGACAAATAACAGAAGAACACTCCTTTTCTAACAGTGAATAGATGTAAATAAAACAAACGAATAACTAAATAGAACAACAGAGTACTTTAAGAAGCAGCTCAAAATTAATATTAACAAATAAGTGAATAGAAACTACAGAGTGCATTTTAGAAGCTGCTCAAATTTAATATTAACCAATAAGTAAATAGAAACTATAGAGTGCGTTTTAGAAGCAGCTCAAATTTAATATTAACCAATAAGTAAATAGAAACTACAGAGTGCGTTTTAGAAGCTGCTCAAATTTAATATAAACCAATAAGTAAATAGAAACTACAGAGTGCGTTTTAGAAGCAGCTCAAATTTAATATTAACCAATAAGTAAATAGAAACTACAGAGTGCGTTTTAGAAGCTGCTCAAATTTAATATAAACCAATAAGTAAATAGAAACTACAGAGTGCGTTTTAGAAGCAGCTCAAATTTAATATTAACCAATAAGTAAATAGAAACTACAGAGTGCGTTTTAGAAGCAGCTCAAATTTAATATTAACCAATAAGTAAATAGAAACTACAGAGTGCGTTTTAGAAGCTGCTCAAATTTAATATAAACCAATAAGTAAATAGAAACTACAGAGTGCGTTTTAGAAGCAGCTCAAATTTAATATTAACCAATAAGTGAATAGAAACTACAGAGTGCATTTTAGAAGCAGCTCAAATTTAATATTAACCAATAAGTAAATAGAAACTACAGAGTGCGTTTTAGAAGCAGCTCAAATTTAATATTAACCAATAAGTAAATAGAAACTACAGAGTGCGTTTTAGAAGCTGCTCAAATTTAATATAAACCAATAAGTAAATAGAAACTACAGAGAGCGTTTTAGAAGCAGCTCAAATTTAATATTAACCAATAAGTAAATAGAAACTACAGAGTGCTTTTTAGAAGCTGCTCAAATTTAATATTAACCAATAAGTGAATAGAAACTACAGAGTGCTTAAGAGAACAGCGGCTTAAAATTAATACTTAGGAATAAGTAATTAAACAGAAACAACAAAGTGCTTTTAGCAGCAACTCTAAGTAACGACCGCCTAGCGAAATAGTATTAAAGTAGACACTTACGCGCCGTCGTTCTTTCTCGTCTGAGGACTGAACTCACTTTAAATTAAAAACTAGTTATATAATAATTACCTGAAATAATAAATGATTAACATACATTCAGAAAAGAATCACTCAGCCATGACTGAAATAACAGGGACTGAATACTTGGAATACTGAATGATGAAATAACATTTTTGCAAAAATATCGAAAATAAAAACTCAGTCAGGTCACTTATGACCCATGTTATGCATCAAAGGGTTAATTAGCATTAGCTAGCGATAACTGATACACGTCAGTTTTAAGTTAGCTTACTTTGGTACGCAAGCATGCACCGATCGGAATAAAATCATAATTTGATGTTTGAACAAATAGGTTAACATTAGTGTTACGGATTTGTAATTTGATAATCTTGCTTATCTTCGATCTCCGGTTAGCAGATGTCCAGTAAACAGCTGGAATGTCACAAAACTCATTCAGCCAATCAGCAGCGAGATTGATGACCGATTAGCTCTTTCCTCTCGGTAGGAATTGATTGGCTGCTTTGCCCCACTTGTTCGAAGCTTTAGGATTTGCATTAGGACCTGTTCGGTTGTAGTTACAAAGGAGTATGCACCTAGTTCGGACTTCGTTCAGAAATGTTCAGACAACGTTCGGAAGTATTCAAATCTTGTTAGGAAATGTTAGGAATTGTTCAGCTGGCTGATCGCTGGAAGGTACATGCGCTTGCTGTTCTTCGCTTCCAGCACACGCGACTGCACCCAACTTGCCAAAACGAGCCCCTACTCCAAGAAATACGAGATTGACCCGCCACGAGCTAAAGTCTCTCAATATCTTGAATGCTACACATTACAGTGGGTCATTATTTGGACCGCTTTATTTCATTTAATATTTTTTTTGGCCTCTAATACGGGGGCATGAAAAAAGAGATGACATTACCTTGATCGGGTTTGTGAATACTGGGTGAGGGAAGGGACTTTCGTAACTTTTACTTCTCCCATTTGGAGTGAGGGGAGTGACGAAAATCATGTTGGCAGGTGTCGGCACCCTAGATTACCCTTGGTGAGCGTAGTGGTTCAGCGCACAGGTCCAAGGGCATAGAGACACATCTCGAGTTTCTCGTCATCAGCGCATAAATCTTTCACCTTTTACTAAAGATTTCCGTGGAGGGGAACCTTTGCGAGTGACCTGTATTTTTGGGGGCTCTGCTCACAGCAGAGCTACACTATAGTGTCAAGAGCAGAGTCAATCTGACCACCCGCCAGCGTGCAGTGGAACGACGCGCGCCTCGTCATGGTCTGTGTTTGCAGCCTTTGCGCTTCCAGCTTCGTGGCTTCAAATTTCTTTAGCCAGCATGGAAAGACAGCGTTCTCTCGTCCATGACGGGATACAAACCCTGGACGGGATCAAACAAAGATGGCTTCCGCTCTTTTGGCCCCATCAGTGACTCGTGCACTTCGAGCCTTCTTTGTTGACCCCGAAAGCCAGCCTCTGCTGCCTGCGTTGTTGGTATAGTTTAACTGGCACCGCACCCGTACGAAAAATGGAGGTGGCAGAAAGGAGCTCAGTGAACAAAAAGCCTGCCGTGACCTGAATTCGAATCGGGGTTGCTGCGGCCACAATGCAGAGTACTAACCACTATACGATCACGGCGCACCACTGGCTCACATCTGGTGGTGCCGGCCGTCCGAATTGAAAAAAAAGGG